>NW_026941775.1:22307-107297 GCF_024139115.2 Armigeres subalbatus
GAGGGTGACCTGACTATAGCGATAATGGCGAGCATTATGTTTGCTGTGCTGTGCCGTAGTTATCCTAGCCCGGATTCAGAAGAAGATCGATGCGAGGCAGCAGGCCGGATTCCGTGCCGGAAGATCCTGTGTGGACAATATTGTCACGCTACGCATCTCCTAAAGCTGAAAGCAGGTCAGCAATTCAAGATCCCTTTCTTGGTATTCATTGACTAAGAAAAAGCTTCGACCGGCTCAGTCACGAAGATATGGGGCTCCCTAAGACACAAGGGGTTCCTGAGAAAATCATCGGCCTCATCGAGGCACAGTACGAGGCCTTTACATGTAGAGTGCTGCACAATGGTCTTGTCCGACCCTATCCGGGTCGTAGCTGGTGTAGCAGGATGTATTCTAGCACCGTTACTTTTTCTCATCGTAATCGACGAAATTATGGTAGGTGCGATTGATCGTGGATCAAACCGCGGGCTGTTATGGCTGCCTATATTCATGGAGCACCTAAAAGACTTCGAATTTGATGATGACGTTGCACTTCATCAACAGATGCCTGCAGTGTATAATTCGGGCCTGGTGGCCTCACAACTGGATCTCAAACATCGAGCTTCATCATCGTTGTCACCAGAGGCCGAACCTCAATAAAGAAATAAAAAGAGTCGACGAAATCTAACCTGGCAACAGGTTAAAGCGATACCGGGAACGCTCAGGATGGAGATCTTTAAGTCGGCCCTTTGCACCATCGAGGTGTACAGGATCCATAAGTAATGAAGTTTATCTGTCAAACTAATTGATGCGTTGTTTGCGCATCTTTAGGCGAATCTAGCGCACTACTTCCGAAGTTGGGAAAGTTGCCTGTATCTGGAGAAAATCCACATCGGTATAAAAGCGTTCTAACTTTGTTCTGGAGACAATATTATCCATCGGAAACACATATTTTGCTGCAATTTGACTGTCGCCAGACGGCGTTGAATTGATCTGTCTTCTACGCAATATTTGTTTCATTAGATGTTAAAACATCATTAAAATAGGACGTAAAACTTTTCTTAAACAATTTTACTAAGAAATTATTCTCCCTAAAATTAACTGCTAAGAAATTATTGTAAGTACATTAAGTTATCCTTCTGAACTAAAATGGTTACCTGTTCCATGAACAGGTAGAACGTATAGACAGGCACCTCTGTTTCGTTCTGAGGCATCATGGGTTCCTTAACTATATCTGCCCCATCCATACAATTAAATGTTTAGAAGTCTCACTGCCTGCTTATGGATGGAACAGAAAACTGTTAGCAAATTTTCCAGAGTAAATAAATATAAATTGATATTTCGATACAATGGTTGTGATGCGTCCAAAATAATCAAAAATCCATCCAGAAACGCCGAGATATTAACGTTCACAGTCTACCATATTCTCGTGATGTTTTCGATTTTCGCAATCTGAGTATCCTACCCTGTATTGAAAACGGACATGATCTCACTTTAAAAAATATTGAAAGCAGTTGCATGTTATAAGTTAGAAGCATGGTTGTAATCGTAACTACTCCAAACTTTAACGTGCAAATTGAATTCAAAGCTCCTCCATAGCTGCCGCATTTCAAAATGATTAAATTACCTGTTAACTGCATAACGTATGATCCTCTAGTTTTTCGAACCTTTGGATCCAACGTGCGCGTTTGCCTTCCACGAAGTGTAGATCTCAACGATTCCTGCAGAATATTTTTCACAATTCTTTCTTCCTGATTCGCACTATAATAAGATAACTTTATAGAAAAAGCAGCGTTTCACTTGCCCAGATTTCCGATACGATTGTAATACATCACAAACATTAAAGCATAAACTTTTCCATTTTTATATCACTTAGAGTGAAATCAGTAGTGATTCAGTTTGTTGCAAATTTTTAACACTATTCTAGTTTGAATATGAGCCAAAATGAACAAACTCTAGTACCCCAGCAGTGTTCTATTCAGTTTGATTTTTTCATTAAATGAAATGATTATGTTGCTGCTGAGAAGGCGCGGTAAATCAAAGTTGATTGATCCTTACATAAAATGACGCATTCACGCACCAAAATAATTGAAAAATATTTGAATCTCGTGATTCATTCGTGGTTCAAATCTGCAGAAAATAGAACTGAGCGTATAACAGTTTTGAACTTTTGAATCTCGACTGTTATAAAAATGAATCTTGAGCCACTGCTGGGAAAGTGCATGGTTTAGATTCATATTAAAAATGACAGCACGAACGATTTGAATCACTGCTGATTTTACTCTTAGATTGGTATTTTCTGTTTAACAAACATTACTCGAGTTGAAATACACGAACAGTGTCGCAGCTGAAGTCGGCCTGCAGGTCCAGCATGCTAACGTCGTGAGCCCATTCAACACGCCCCCAGTGACCAGTTGAATTCCTCCTCTAGTCGCGACAACAGAACTGCTTTCTCAACCCAATATACCGCTCCATGCAAGCGCTAGTGAGAATGACCGATTTTAAAGTGTCCAATGCATTATTCCGTGCAGGGCGGCCTCGTTGTATGACGACAGATGGCGACTAATGTTCATAGTCGTTCCGGGAGCAAAGCTCGGAACTTCCAGCGCATCTGTTGCCTGCAAGGCAGTCGCGCTTGTGAACCATTCGATGATTGGATTCCACTCTGCCACTTGTAGTTCTTTCAAACGTTTGTCTTCCTGCAAATGAATCGGATTATTTTGGTGTTTGATTTTAGATTCATTCAAAAGTACAGTTTATCGGACTTTGCAAATTGGTATCGTTTTGTTACTATCCTAACATCTAATGAACATAAGACCTGATTTATAATCAATGACTTACAATCGATTGAAACAAAATCGCATCGGTGCTGGCATAGTTCACCAAATAGTTGACGATGTCCGTTTTCTAGGTTTTCGGTTATCGATGACGGTACTGCTGAGCGCCGTTAAGTGCATTCTGGATCGATCAATAACATCTTTCTGGGCATCCCACTCGGTGGCGATAGCAATAATGGCTCACTCTCCACGTAGAAAGGCGCTCCTTGGGTGTTTGAGCTTTCGCTGGTCCAGGGTTATTTCGAACTTTCCATTCTTGTGATAATGCCGTTTTGACGGTAGAAACGCGGGAGGTGCCGCTATATAAACCAGGATTAGTTGATACATATGTTAGGATTTGAAGTTTATTTTTTTGTATTATTTTTGTTCATTCCTCAAATTACAATAAAATACTCCGATTTGTACACTTATGTTGAACGTCGATGTGGAAAGTTTTGGAAATAATGTTAAACATTTTCTGAACATATTTTGTTAAATTATGTTTAGCACTGCAGTAATTCTCCTTGTAATAAATGTTAGAAAGTCTACGTTATAACTGATTTTAAATCAATCCATCAACAATAAACAATCGGACGAACGGGAAGAACGAACATGTGCACTTGCGCTCCGATCCGATACTGAAAATACGAGAAAGGCAAAAAACGTATAAAAACACGCATGTTGACTGTTGATGACGTCACTGCTATGCCCTTCAGATATGTATTTCAAAATACATGAGAAAAAATCGATGAAGAAAGCCAAACGCCCAATTTTGTTTGTGTTTTTTATTTCCTTCTTTGGCTTCCTTTGCTTTTTTGCGCACTTTGTCACGCAAAATCAATCGAACGAATCAATCGCGTTCTTTGGTCTGTCTGTTTTTCACAATTTCTCGTGAAACAAGTTGTAAAATCGAAACTTGCTTTAAATTGTTTGTGAACGATGGAAGAGCAAATCTTAATTTCACAACCCGTTGCAGATTTGCTACACCGCGCCACCGAACACCGGCTGATTCTCATTGATCAAAAAGTGCGGTTCTGTAAAGGATGCCGCCTCATTGGTATTGTGGGGAAAAGCACCGAGAAGTTGGAAGAACCACAAGGACTTCTGTCGTGCCTTACGAAGATCTTGTCTATGAAGAAATCGACCACATCATCGAAGTGCGGAACGAAAACGAGAGATTATCAGTGGAACACGGCGGGACTTAGTTGCCATCTCTCTGGCGGAATCGTCATCTCAATACTGCGAGCGAAGCTCTTCAGTATGAGTACACTATGCTGCGGTTTCCAACGTGTGCCATGTGTGCTTCGAGTATGATATAAGCAAACTGAAGCCGTGTGACGAGTGCCGCCAAATATTTTACTGCAGCGAAGAACATCGCTTGCAGGACGCTGAACATGTCAAATGGTGTGATATGTACCGGATCAGTATGCTCCTGGATGCAGGTATGGTTGAATTACTTTTACTGATAATAATTGTTTTGTAATGGTCCCTAATGAGGCGTTATGTCTAGGTTTTTGAAAAGTTTTTTAGGATTTGTTCGTATAGATTGCTAGTTATGTGTTCCAATTATCACCCCCAGACCGCTACTATCGTTGCTAAACATTCAAATTTTATTTCAGATTGCCCATCTCGATTGAGTCATTTGGATTTCGAAACTAAACGCATTCAAGTTGGTGAAATTTCCATCGGACACCTTTGAGCTGGTGAACTTAGCATACTGCCAATATTCCTCGCAAACCAAGAGTCAGTAAACGACCTAAATGATCTCAAGTTCGTGTCCAATTATTCTCACATCAGTACAATCCTGTATGCATTGAATATTACCAACATGCATGAGGAATTGGATCAATCGCTGACCATTTACGTGGTCGGTGCTGAGGACAAGTATCTACTTCGATTACAATACCTGCTCGTGATTTTCACCTTCATGCCACACATTCGGGAGTGATAATTCATTTCATCGCTGCCCTCAGCTCGATCAAAGATGAAATCGAACTCAACTACGGGGTGCTCGATCGATTAAGATGCACTACCACAAAGGATTTTTCCACGCCTTGGAACCGGTGGATTCGATGGAACGGCCACACATCATCGTCAGCTTCAACTGCGGTTTCCACGAGCACATCGATTCAAACAAGGATACCTGGACCCACACACTGGCTCGATTGATTCGGTTCGTCAACATTCCAATCATGTTTACGTCATACACCCGGGAGGAGGCTTGCCAGGATTGTGCAATCATCTACAGCATTGGTAAGCGATCGCTTAAGAAAAAGGAGCTAGTGTTTGTCAAACGCGCCATCGACAATCCGTACAAAGACTTAAACCGTTGCGCAATACAAATCACATGGACGAATCCGACGAGCTGTACTATTCCAATGGATACATTAGTTTGGTAATTAGTCGCATACCCTGAAGGGACATGTTCACGGGTACATGCTGTCTCTAAATGTCTGACGCATTCCTTTCGTTGCATTCAGTACAAAGCGGTAAGTGGTATTTTTTATTCTAGTTTTTATTGTTTTATGTTAAAGTTTTGAATGAGCTGCTTCTACTCAAAAGAGTAACGTGCATTAAAAGTGAATTTATATCTGTATGACTGCTAACACGATCGACTTATTTTATCTCAACAGATATATTTATTTTGCAGTACTTTTGTTCCGAATAAGTATCCGAAAGCATTGAAAATCATAGAATAAGGATTCACTCTTACAATATGACAGTAATGATGATAGACAACCTAAAATTTTCAAAATATGATAGAATAAGCCTAACGGTACGGGTTTTGTTTTCAGTCCGGTTTAGGAAATACATAAGGTACCTAGTTAATAACTGCAATTGCTCAATGAACAGGCCAGGTCCGCCTTTTACACTTTAGAATGGAACGGAACACCTTTTACAATGGATGGATTATCATATAATATTATTCAATCTCTATGCATATTGTTGGACAAAAACGTGAAAGTCGCCTATCAATGAGAGAAAATTCAAATAGTCGCTAGGGAAATGCTAGTGATAAAATTGTTTATTTATTTCAAAATAAAAATTCCACTTAATCTATGTACATTTTATGGAACACTTTTTACGCTTTCAAAAGATTGGAAGTAACCAGTTTTTTAAATCTCTGTATCATGACGAACCTTAAATTTGATAACAAATAACTGAAATTCTATGCATATGTTGCATATTATTCGTATTTCAAAAGTATCCCCAGAATTCAATATCCGACAGCAAAAAAATACATTCTATGGCAATATTTTAGTTTTCACTTATGGCTAAGAAATCTCGATTAACTTTTCAAAAGGACCTAAGTAACATTTTTAATTAATTAATTTGAATATTGCAATCATCAGACCAATATGAAAGCTTTTGATTGCAGTACCGATCAGGAATGCATAACAAAATTATAACTCAATTCTATCAATTGTTGTTATTGAAAACAACTTGTGTTATAATTAGATAATTTGATAAAAATGTGTTTCGGCCAGTTTTATTTCATATAAAATTATAACATATTATGTATATTTTCACAAAATAATTGTCTACATTTTTGTAGACTTGGAAAAAATCGAGGTAATCACTTCAGTATAACTTGAACCCACTCGATATTAATCATAGCTGGAAAAAGTTAATTGCTTACATTATGGATGGAAATCGACGTGGTAGCGTACCAGGGCTGCAAATGGTGGTTGACATCAAGGAAGGAGCAAACAGAGCTCTGGTCCCCACAAGTCCTATCTCACGCTTCCACGGGTCGTCCGATGACAAAGATCCAACGATATAGGGGAGTCGATCCATGGAGCGTGAGCACACACTACGAGAAGTGGTAGGCACACTTAGTGTCAGAGAGTGACAGACGAGAAGAACGTTGCCAGAAGCCGGATGTTGGTGTCGGTACCCGATCGAATAGAGATCGTACAATGAAGCAGAGCAGCCGAAACGAACCCACCGCGGGAAGAAAAAGAGTACAAAGAACAAGTTTGGTAGGCGCAGGAAAAATGGAGCAGAACGATATGCGGAGGTTATGAGTCTGTCTGGCGTGCGAAGAAAGCAGCGCCATCTCCCGTCATGTGCAACGACCAACAAGGGAATTTGCTGACAGATAAAACTGAAGTGGCTGCCAGGTGTAAGCAACCTTCGAGACTTTTTGAATGGAGGAAGTGACGGTGCATCGGTGAACAGAATAAATATTAGCGACGATGGATAAGCTGGGTCACCACACTAGATGAGGTTAAAAAGCTGTTAAAGAGCTGAAAAACAATAAGGCTGCGAGAGGACCAGCTCCGGCTGAACTTCTCAACATGGCAGTGAGCAGCTTTATGAAGTTCTGCACCATATTATGTCGAAAATATGGGAAGACGAGGAAATGCCTGCTAGCTGGTTGGACCTCTATTTAGGAAAGGGCACAGACTGGAGTGCGCCAATTACCGAGGAATAACCCTCCTTAATTCGGCGTACAAAATTGTCCCGTATTCTGTTCAACGATTGAGACCTTGAGAGTCCTTCGTCGGTGAATACCAAGCAGGTTTTCGTGAGGGCCGATCAACGACAGATCAAATGTTTACCCTAAACAAATCTTGATAAATTCCGGGAGTACAACTTGCAGACACATCATCTGTTTATGATTTCAAGGCGGCGTACGATTCAGTGAGAATGAATGGCAAACTATGCTTGAACATGGTTTTCGCGAAACTGATCCGGCTGATTCGTATAACGTTGGACGGATCGAAATCAAGTGTAAAGGTTGCGGATGAAATATCGACGTCATTTGTGACCTTAGTTGGATTAAAGCATGATGCACTCTCAGATCTACTGTTCAATATAGCGCTCGAGGAGCGATTAGGAGCTGGTGTGCAAAGAAGCTTACCATTATCACAAAATCGCTTATGCCCTGGGATTTGCGGACGATATCGATATTATCGGAATTGATCGCCGTGCTGGAAGAGAGCTTTATTGCCTTTTAAGAGGGAGACAGTGAGATTGGTTCACGATCAATCCAACAAAACAAAGTACATGGTCGCTGGCAATCAACGTGGGTTCATAAGTGGTGGTGGTAGCGAAATGGTGCTGGATGGTGAAAAATTTGAGTGGTAGAAGATTTTGTATATCTGCGAACATTAGTGACGTGCGATAATGATGTTACCCGCGAGGTAAAAGGCGTATTTCAGTGCAAATAGGACTTATTACGGACTTCGTAACCAACTAGTCCCGTAGTCTGCAAACGCAAATCTCGCGCTGCTCAAGTAACAAAAAGTTCTTTAAGAGTACGTTATTCGCATCTGCTTTACTGAGCTGCTAAGCGAAAACGTACTCTAAAGAACTTGATTATGTCTACTCTGATTCCTCCGGTGGCTTTATACGGCCAGAGACATGGACGTTAAGGAGGTTGATCGGAGAGCTTTGAGAGTGTTTGAGCGTAATGCTGCGGACAATACTTGGCGGTAAACAGGAGGTATCTGGCGGCGTCGCATGAATCACGAATTGTACCAGGTGTATAAACCAGAGCGTTAATGAATAAAGCTTACAATGAATGATTAAATTTGTTATGATTAAATCATTTAACTTTGTGATTAAAGTATTATATTAATGATTTTTCATTTTTGAGAATGACTTATAATTATGATTAACGATTAAATTATTTTTGACAATGATTAACGATTATGATTAATGAATTAACGTTTGAAGTATGATTAACGATTACCGATCGTGATTAATTGATGACACAATATATTAATGAATAATGATTAACTATCGATAGATTAATGATTCATGATTATAAATATCATACAAATTATGTTATTAAAGGTATAAACTGTATGATTATGTTTGTTTAAAGATTAATGAATAAAAGCGATATATGCAATGATTAAAATTGTTGTTAATAGATAAACTCAAAACAATTATAGATATGATTTGTGATTAAAGATTAAATGAAAAATCTATGACCGATTGGTGATTAATATTGATAAATTTTTGTATGATTAGATTAATGAATAATGATTAAATAACCAATTATTCATTAATCATGATTAAATCTATGATTAATCACTAATGCTCTGAAAGAGCTGGATATTATTAATCTTATACAACACGGCAGACTACGGTGGGCTGGTCACGTTGTTCGTATGCCGGAAGAATGTCAAGCGAAGATAATATTTAGTAGAGAACCCGGAAGAGGCCGCAGGCTTCGGGAAGGCCGCAATACGATGGCTTTTTGCGTTGAAGAGGACCTGAGGGCGCTCAATGTTCAGGGCGACTTGAAGCGATTGGCCCAGGATCGAGTCTAGTGGAGAAGGATACTCCATTCAGCGTAGGTTCATCGAAGAGCTGTAGCCCATCAAGTAAGTAAGTAGCGTACCAGATTTTTGTACAAACAAATTATATCAACGTTTGTTATAATGTTGATATAAAGGTATCAACCTCTGTTTTAATTGTGTTACGGCTATAGGTATTTTTGATATATTTTTTGTTATTTTAACAACTAATCAGCCAATTTTATAACGCATTTTGATTGATGCGGTTTTTGCTGAGTGAAAGCTCTTGAGTAAGGTACACTGGGGAAGTGGAAAAGGAAAATCGATAGTGCATGTTTTAATTAGTGTAAAGCCAGTTTAAATGATCGAAATGCGTCCAATCAAAATGGGCTATCAAAAACAGTAAATTTGCATCAACTGTGCGGTAATTCCATTTGGGTCGCTTGAAGTTTATGGAAATAGATTTTGAAATTAGGAGTTGTTTTCCAATTTCCTACTGGGATGGGGTAAGTGGAAACCCATGTTACCTTGACCTTCACTAGTGAGTAGTTACATATAACTAAAATCAATACGATATGCTCTAGGTATCTTTTCTGGAATAATTTCATTACTTTAACGGAATAGATCATCAAGATTCTCGTAATAGCTAGGGAGGGCTGGTTTTGTCTTCTGAACAATAAGTTGACGTAAAACCTATAAGTTCGCCCCAAAGATGAACTTTTAAAGGAAAATGGAACTTACAGGGTTATAGACTAATCAACTTGGTTTAACGATGGAATGATGTCTGTATGTGCGTATTTGCTTATAGTGTGCAAAGCAGTAGAAAATTATCAATTTTAAGCCTTGTAATTTGTTCACAAAAAATGCATTCAACGGCGAAACTTGTTATGAATAAAATTAATGTGAATTATAGAATATATTTACCTATCAGTGCTATTTTTAACTTTCTTATAAATTTTTTCATATGAAAAACATTTGAAAGGCAATACCGATATGGATTTATCAGGCTTTTCCTCATTTATATTAGTCCAATTAGCACTGGAATCACTGTATAACAAAGAAGAAACATATTATGATTCACAGCTATCGAAATAAACCCTGGAGGGAAGAAAAATTCCGCAATTAGAACATTATCCACTTCCCCGCAGTGTTTCATACCTGGGGTAAGTGTAAAATCTTTAATTATTTGCTTTCTTGGTACAAAACTACCAATTGATGATTTAGTTTAATTGTATTATAGGTCACCTGTGATATATTCGCTGGAAAAGGGACATATGGTGCAAATATGAATTGATTTTATAGATGCAAAAATCAACTTTTCGCGAAACCTAAATTACAGTTCAAGCGTTAACCGTGTTAGTGTATGTATTATACAAATTTCAACATAGTATTAGTGTGAGCATCAAAGTTTATTCTTGCATAATGTTATGATGTGGTAAAACTGTAAAAGTATGTACAATTCAATTTTTCTAGTCGTTTTTACCCCCTTTTCCACTTCCCCAGTGTACCTTATTCCTTTTAGCTATGTAGGTTTTCTTTTAACATGCGTTTAATGACGAAGCGCCATAATCAGTATAATGAAAAATATATTTCCTCATACTAATTTGCATACGAAACTTGAGCAGCTTATCTAAATTAGTTTTTTTCCAAATGAGCTCAAATTTTCGGAGAACACTCAGAACATGATACAGAATCAGGTGAGCGTTATGGAGTAACCACCCTACTATGTAGTGTAATACGGTAATCAATCATTCTGAAATTTTTATTAATTGGATTGATTTGGTCGAATATGTACACATATATGCATATATTTTTTAATGTATTCATTACTGATTTAGTGATATAATCAAAATTATATTTCAGATAAATCAAATATATTGATCCTATTAACTGTGATGTTTTAACAAAAGTTTTATTCGATTCTCTTCACTACATCCCATCCTGCTGTACTCTAGAAAATACGGAATACATATAGTTTTTGTCATATCTTAAAGGTTTTTTGATTTTCGTTCGATCTCTCAAGTTACTAATGCGTACATTATGGTGGTTCAAAAAATAGTTTTGCTCACAGCGCTCATCTGATTCTTTACCATGTTATGAGTGTCCTCTGAATTTGAGCTCATTTGGTTAAAACTGATTTAGCACAGCCGTTTTCAGTTTGCATGCAAATGAGTATGGAAATTTATTTTTCATTATCTGTTAAGTACTGCCCTCATCAGCAGGTTAAGAGAACCTATATATCTAAAAGGAATACTCAACTCACTCAGTGAAACCGCATCTTAATTGGGTCCTTGAAGAATCGATATTCGATTTTCTTTAGGAACGATGAATTATTCATTCTAAACGTGTCAGTTTTTCTTTAGACTCAAAATCGAAAAGAACATTGTTTAATTTGAAATTGAAAAATAGATGAAAATGCTTCCTCGACATTTTCGGTCTTGTTTGTACGGATTCAAACGCACTAGCAAAACACCGCAGGGACATGCTCAACCTTTGACAGTTAATATATTGGGGCTGATGGTTCATTCGTTCTGAAATTTTGCAAGCCCAAAATTTTCTAAAATGCCTTAAACACAAAAATATTATTTTTACTGATTTAGAATTTTACCAGAATTTTTATAACAACAGTATAAGTATTCTTGACCGATGCACTATCGTTTGCAACCATAAACGAGGTAGGGCTTTAGGACCCAATTGATCGTTCCAATAATTAGTAATCGAATTTAATCTATACCGTGGTTTTCTGGAGCTAATTGCATAACTCATCAACGAGCAACAATGCTGCTCGTGGCGCAAGATAGCACACACAAATTCAGGCTACTGTTGCACTGCACATTTCAGTGATGCGTTCAAAAGTTTAACGATCATGACTAAAGATTCAACCTGTCTTAAATCGATTACTAATTATTGGGACGATTAATCAACGTGCGTTTTTTCGTGAAAGCTGTTGAGGTATTCCTTTAAGCTATGCAGGTTTCTTTTAACCTGCGCAATGAGAAACGTCTTAGTATAATGAAAAAATAAACTTCCCATACTTATTTCCATTCAAACTTAAACGGATTGTGCTAAATCAGTTTTAATCCAAATGAACTCAAATTTTCAAGGACACTCAGAACATGGCAAGGAATTAGATGAGCACTGTGGATAAAAATCGATTTTTGAACCACCTAGCGTACATATTCAGTGATCCATCGTTTGGGAAAACGGGCAGTTTCTGCGAGCGAATCTTGGGCACTAAGGCTGCAGCCTTACGACTATAGTATCAACAGAGTTTCGGAAACGACAACGTGGCTGATACACTTTCTCAGTTGGTGCGACAAACGCAAGATCCGATTCCTTCGAAGTAGACGATGACGAAAGCCATTTCCTTTATTCTTTGGATGGGAAATATGGAAATATCTTGGAGTGATATTGAACTATGTTCCGAAAAAGATAATGAACTTGTCCGTGAAGCTATACAAAATAACGTTATGAACGCATTACGAAAATATAGAAGCGAAAAGAATTTGCACTATCTTGGTTGCACCATATTCAAGGATAATCAGGTCGTATTACCGTTGACACTTCGGCTGAAGGCAATGAAAGCTGCTCATAGTGGACACGCTGGAGAGGTTGCGATGAAACGCATAATGTGGTAATTTTTGTGGTGCCCCCCCTCCTAACCTTTCGGAGACCAAGGGACAAAATATTAATTAAATATTTGTAATTCAATCCAATGCGAATCCAATTCAACTTTACCCCAAATACATGCGACGCGACCATCGTGACGCAAGAGAGATTCTGTCGCCGGTGGTATGGAGCGTAAATGGAACATTACCTGCAGCGCGACCCAGAATGGCGACTAAATAGTTGTCGCCGTCGCGGCGGTGAAATCGCTTAGGTCTGGAGAAGCCTTAATTCGGATGAGGTCTGTTTGTTAGAAAGCCTATTCCGCCACTTTAGAAATCGATTGTTATCTACCTCGATTTACGGTGACCCCACAGTTATGGGACGCACACAAACTGGGACATATTTTAAGCTGGGTAACCATAAAGAAATTGTTTGTCTCTACATATATTTTTGTAATAATATTAATCTACATTTTATTTCAAAATAGGTCGTATGGGGTTGTACACTTTTTTTTGGGGCGTAGAACCCTGAGTCCATTGAGTTGAACTTTTGTGGTATACCCCTGATTACTCTTAACTATGTATTCGCATTTTTTTATTCCTTTATTTATTTGGTAGGCACTTTGTGTTCCTTAACCGCTGCTGTACCGTGATCTACTGTGGTATTTTGCAGCCAGAATCCACAGAATCTATTTAGATTTTTTCATTATTCATTGTTGTTGTCGTTGCGGGAATCGAACCCATGACCATTCGCTTGAAAGGCGAACGTGTAGCCAACTACGCTACGGGACCCCCTATATATTCGCATCTTGTAGGTTGATCACCATTTGTCAAGTAAACAACCTAAGACGCGTCTTTTCCCAGTCCGGTATGATTGAGTTAATAAAACCCACCACCTTTCCAGGTTTGCGTCAAATATCTCCTGATTGCATAAAGCCACTATTTAGAAATTTAGATCTACCTTGTACAATGCATCCACAACTGCAAAGCAGCTGTTCCGAGTTTCACGTTCCATGTTACAGAAACGACAGATATCATTCTGAATCTGGCCAATATTTTTCAAGTGATATCTGCTCGGGCAGTGTCTGGTTATTAGGCCAGTGAAGGTGCAAAGAACTCTCTTGCTGAGCTCCGAGAGCTTTTCGGTTACTTTAACATTGGGGCAAGAGTACGCACTTAGTTTTCAATCGACCATGTAGCCCTTATGAAGCAAGCTTCGCATCATATCAATGTCGACGATTCGTATACTCTTTCTATATGTTCCCAGTGGCAAACATATTGAAATTATTATATCGCTTTAGTAGATCCTTATTGCAAGAACATGTTCAAAACGCACTCACCCCACCGGTGGGGTAAGAGTGCGCATCGGGTGGGGTAAGAGTACGCATTTTTCCAATCATGTATTTTAAGTATATATTAACAGAAATAAAAGTAAATAATATTGAATTGATGAAAACAAGTAATTCGGTTGTAATATGCGTTGTAATATACTCGAATGAATTTCGCGGACGGGAATAGGGGGTGCTGCCCAAATGGTTCTCTACCCTATGCTAAATTAAGGACACTTATGACAATGAAACCTATTCTAATCCACTGAAAAAGGACCTATAAAGGTACTGAACGTCGGATCAGAATTCTAGACCAACATTTGAAAAGGGCGTTAATATATAGCGTTAATATAGCGTTATAGCTGGTCATCAGACTGCATAGCCGATAAACAATACTCGGAGGCAGTTACAGTCGACAACCACCATTACCATCAAGCTATAAAGCTTTTTTTTGTGTTGCCGTTGGCAGTCTCTAGACTAAAAGTCTACTCCGGGCCCCTCTTATATCCCCATGGCAATCGAGTTGGTTTCTATTCATCCCTTAGCAATAGATTCCAAAGCCACGTTGCTCAAATGGTCACTGTTGAGACCTAATCCAAATATTTTTTTAAGTCTCCTTTAATATTTTAGATTATTTAGTTTCAGTGGTTTTGTGTCGGAGTCGTTTTGAATGGGTTAGGGACAAAATGTCGAAAGACAAAACGTCGAAAGGACAAAAGGTCGAAAGACAAACGGTCGAAGGGACAAAAGGTCGAAAAGGACAAAAGCTCGAAAGAGACAAAAGGTCGAAAGAACAAAACGTCGAACGGGACAAAACGTCGAAAAAAACAAAAGGTCGAAAGGACAAAACGTTGAACGGTACAAAAGGTCGAAAGGGACATAAGTTTGAAATTGACAACAAACTAAAACGGAGAGAATCAATCTCGCACCAGAGCTGCCTACACAGTTAGCAAAAACTCTACTCTTTTGTTTTACAATTTTGACAATTAAATAAAATGTATGCAATAAGTACCACTAATAGATGGATGTTTGAGGTTTTCTAATGCCCTTCGATCAAATACGAGCGTGTATTATACGCCGAGTATATTTTCAATCGTGCGCCTGCGTAGTATAGAAAAAGTCTCGCGAAATACAAGCTTCATTCATTTCTTATTAACAATCTTTTATCTTTTCAAATATCAAGATATTCATAATATTGTCTTATAGTTATTACTCTTCTTGAAAATTGCTCATTTTTCAACTTTGATTGATTAGATGAGGTGCGTTATTTCTTTAAAGTTAAATCGTTTCATAAATTCATAAAATTGGAATACACCCAACTTGTTATTAACTTGTTCTTGATAGACCTTTCATCCATTTCTACATTTTGTCCTTTTCGACCTTTTGTCCCTTTCTTCTTTCCGACCTTCTGTGCCTTTCGACCTTTTGTCCTTTCGACCTTCTGTCCCTTTCGACGTTGAGTAATATTCCCATCAAACAAAAGAAGTACGGAAAGTTCCTTCGAATACTTAATCATCAATCGCGAGAGTCATTCCTTAAAAAACTATTTTGATGTACTTATGATATAAGAAAATTTCATTTAATGCGATATATTTTGATAGATTTAAATTGCTGACTATATAATATCAGTCAGTGACTAATAACCAACGATAATGAAAACCCTAATATATCACATTACCTTTTGATGAAAATGTAACGGTTAAATGTTTGAAAATTATCTAGTGAAAGCAGTCGAAACTGAATCAAATGGCTGAAATAGGCCATAGTTCATGTTTGATGATTGTTTGTTGAACGGTTCTGAACTATGGCCTATTTCAGCCATTTAATTCAGATATTTGAAAGCTTATTAAGGACATAGTTGGAAGAGTACCACGATGGCAGTCAATATGGCACCGGACCTTCCACGAGTCAACCCCACACCTCCACCTCCTCTCCACCAACATTCATGCATCGAACAGCATCGACAAAAGTCTAATATGAATTACTAACCTGTTCACAGCATATTTTTCACTTCCGTAATAAAGAACATGTTTATCAAAGGGTCCTGTATTTCAGCTCGAATTATATCGTAAATCAGCAGTTTCATGCCAATTTATTAACCGTTCGCGATTTGGTGGAGTTATCACCCGCTTCACTTCTTCTCAAAGGGCACGGAAAATCAAGTTTTACTTATTTCTCCGCACATGGCAGCCGAAATGTTGATGGAATCCAAATTAAACATCACTTTTCGAAATCAGTCACTTGTTTAAATCGAAAATTTAATATAAACTGCTATTTTGCCCGAAAAAACGATTAAAAACTGATCGCTTGAACGAATAAACACTGATTGCGGCACCGGCAGCCAAACTATATAGGGTGGTTCAAAAATATTTTTTCTCCGCCACGCTCAGTCGATTATGATTTATAATTTGGGTGTCAATGGTTTGGGATGGTTTTGAATAGAAACACCGTGCACAAGTCGTTTCAGGTTGTATGACAGTTGATATGGCGAGTTAGATTAACATTATTCTGATTCTGGCACTCCGTCATTGGGCGTTAGCGAGGGGAACCATATGACTGGATAGAAATATTCAGAACTTCAACTCCATAGACAATCCATATTGAATGGTCGTTCCAATAGTTAGAGTCGATTTCAATCGAGGTTGCGAATCTTTCGCATGATAATTAGGACTTCTCAGAAGGCATCGGTGAAACGTCAATTCAACAAAATACCCAGAATTTGTCTGTGATATCTATCGCACCAGGGCAATACTTCTAGTCTACACTATCGCACCAGGGGCAGATGCTTCATAAAAAGTGTGACAAAAGGGTGAGTGGGTATAAAATCTATTTTTCACGTAATCAATGGATCTTTCCGCGGTGCGAGATTTCGTTCAGTGAAGATCTCTGGAATGTTGCTTTTAGCTATGGGTTCTCTTTTCGCTGCGTTTGGAGGGATGCGCGTAGCCAGTGTAATAAAGGTTTAGTTTCCATACTAGTTTTCATGAAACTTGATCCGCTTGCGCTCAACCAGTTTTTGTTCAAACCGGTTTTGAGGACGCTCGGACTGAGACGGAATCAGTGAGCGTTGTGGGCTGGTCGTTTTGAACCACCTACTAATTCTTAGCTATTTTATAATACGACTCCAATACTACTAGTAATGACAGTTTCATTGTACCAATACTTTCAAAGCTTTGTGTTGGTACTCAACCCACCTTCACCTTAAACGAAAACCCGGAATAGTATCTTTGTTGACCTGGAACGGCACTCTACAGCATCGGCATAATCCTTAAACAAGATTCTGTAGATAATGTTTTAAAAACATTTCAGGAACTTCCATTTGATGAGAGCTTATAAAGTCATTGGTCATCCTCACGTCCTTAGGTGGTCAAATGAATGGTCTGCAGAGATAATGACAGTGTATTAAAGCATCATATGGTCTACCTCATGTATGCTAGGTGGCGATGGTCTCAATTAACCACATTGACGTTACTCGATACTCCATAATTTGCTCGGACGCAAAGGAGGATATGTTGTTGTCAATAGTAATGTTCAGTTTACATTCGCTGTTTTGATGTTTATAAAACAATTTTATCAGGAAGTATTCTGTTGATCTTTGAAATTTTGTCCAGAAATTACTTCAGAATTTTGACTGAAACATAAAAAATCCGTAGGATTTAAAAAGCTGTCCTGATAGTTTTTATCCTGGAGCTCCTCGATATGGATGTTCAGTATTTTTTTAAAAGCTTCCTTCAAAACTTAGTAGATTTATCGTATTCTAGTTTAATTTGAATCTCTTCGTGAAGGATTCATACAAACAATATGCAAAGAATCTGCTACATATTTTCACGAGTTCCTCAAAAACTCTATTTGATGTTCCTTATTAAGTTTCATTGCTTGTTTCAGTTGTCTGACATCTAGTTGATAGTAGTTGAACTTTCTATAAATAAAACAATGCTGGAACTCCAAGACCATATTTGAAAAACAACTAAAAATCGATAAAATAAATAGAGTACATATGTGCTCCCCTTAGCTTTGAACTAGTTATGCCCTTCTTAAAAAAACGACTAATTTTTGATTTTCTCCATGGGACCATTGCTTTATTTAAACCGAAGGCACAATCGACAAAATTGAACGACCTCAGTGTGTTCAGACCAAATTATTTCAAGTATTGCAGTGTTTACAATGTTTTGCTGGGCTTACTATAAGTGCTGCATAGATTTATTAGGGATTTTATTCTTGATGATCTGGAAGATTTCAAGCAGTCCTTAACTAGTTTTAGAAGTCCATATACTCCACAGACAGTGAATAAGAATTCTTACTCCGTAAGTATACTTGAAAGCTAATGAAGGTTCCTCGATGTTCACGAAAAACCTAATCCGTAAATTTTTCTTACCGGCGTCAGAAGGTTTTCTAGAAGCTTCCACGATTCTTTGGATAGATTTCAAAAGTCGTGTCAAAAGATACAAGATTTCCACAAATTTCAGAAAGATAATGCAAACTTCAACGATTTGAAGGAGTCCGTCAGTAGTATTGAGGTCTATTGCGACTCCAGGGAGTCCAGTAAAATTCAATGGTGGATGAAGACACCAGAAACTTATAACTATTTATACATTAATTTGTAAAGATGAATTATGAAAATCTTTCAGGAGCTCTGCGTACTTGAATATTTGTAATCGACCAGGTACCTACGATATTCTAAATCCATAAAGTTCTGTTTTCTACATAAGAAAAATTTTATAATTAGAAACTACCATTTCAGGTAATATTGAGAACAGTACAACATTTTTCAACTCGAAGTGCCAATCTCTTAAAATAACTAAAATATGGTCTATCTTACTATAAAATAGTATATTCAACCCTTACATGGTTATTCTTACTGAAAACATAGTAAAATTGTATAGTAAAATCATATTTGTTGAGTCTATGCTAAATAACAATTTTTGTGGTGAAATTGAAATAATATCAATCAGATTTACTACATTTATGGTAAAATTAGCAGTTGTCCCTTCAGTTGAAAACGTCGGTACTGTTCTTAATTTTACCACAAAATTCTACAATTTCTACTACAAAGTTTTCTCAGTGTAGAAGTGATTAGGCTTCCAGTAGCTCAGGAACTCATATGGACTTCAAAGATTTACACATTCAGAGATTTTTATACGCTTCTAGGTATTAAAAAGAAAACATTTTACATGAGGTACACTGGGGGAAGTGGAAAAGGAAAAATCGATAGTGCATGTTTGAATTAGTGTAAAACCAGTTTAAATGATTTAAATGCGTTCATAAAATGGACTATCAAAACAGTCAATTTGCACCAACTGTGCGGTAATTCGTACCATTTGGTCGCTTGAAATGTATGTGAAATAGATTTTAAAATTAAGGTTGTTTTCCACTTACTCTGAGTGGGATGTGGGTAGTGGAAAACCCGATTACCTTGGATCCTTCAATAGTGATAGGGTACATATAACTAAAATCAATCGATAATGTGCTCAGGTATCTTTTGGATTAATTTCATTAACTAACGGAATAGATCCTCAAGGAATTCTCTATTAATAGGGAGCTGGTTTTGCCTTCTCGAACACTTAGTGTACGTAAAGTCTATATATTCGCCCCAAAAGATGAACTTTTAAAGGAAAAATGGGACTTACAGAGTTATAAACTAATCAACTTGGTTTAACAATTGAGATGATGTCTGGTATGTCGTATTTGTATGTATGTGCGCAAAGCACGTAAAATTATCAGCAATTCTTAAGCACTTGTCCTTAACCAATTTGTTCGTAAAATTGCATTCAACGGCAAACTATATGAATAAAATTAATGAATTTAATATGTTTACCTATAAGTGCTATTTCAACTTTCTTCCATTTTTTTCATATGTAAACAAGAACAATTTTATCATGAAGTATTCTGGTTGATCTTTGAGAATTTTGTCCAGAAATTACTTCAAATTTGACTGAACATAAAAAAAAAAATCGTAAGTTTAAAAAGCTGTCCTGATAGTTTTTATCCTGGAGCTCCTCGATGGATGTTCAGTATATATTTTTAAAAAGCTTCGCTCCAAAACTTAGTAGATTGTATCGTATTCACTAAAGTTTAATTTGAATCTCTTCGTGAAGGGATTCATACAAACAATATGCAAAGGATTTTGGAAGCGGTAAACAACGTGCATAAGGACATCAAATTTACCATCGAAGAGGAAAGAAGGTAAACTACCTTTCTTGGATCTACTAGTCATCAGAACATAAACATTGAGCCTCGAAATCTACAGGAAGCCCCGAACACCATGAGAGTCATCCCATATACTGAACCATTCGTACACCAACATAAATAGCAGCATTTCATCACATGATCCACAGGATGCAGCGATACCCCTGAGTGAAGAAGGAAAAACGAAGGAACTACAATACATCTTGGAAACGGCGAATCAACGGATACCAGGAGAGAGGAGGACTATACGAGCGATCATCAACAAGAGAAAGGACCCTACGACGAATGGACATACAACACTGACACCGATAGAGGCCGCTGTCCCTATGATAAACACATCACCAACCAGCTACGCCTCGACTAAGGAAATTCGGCATCGATCTGTATTCTCCAGTAAACAACCAACTCAAGTCTCTATTGGGTTCAACGAGGATAAAAGTAGAAATGTTGAATAAGGCAGGCGTTTATAAGATAAGTTGTTCCCAATGTGAAAAAAATCTATGTAGGCCAAACAAAGGATCATTAGATATAAGTTCAAGGAACAGTAGATTACATTACAATTTAGATCTACAGGTAGCAGAGCATGTGTATAAGGAAAATCACCCAATTACGGCATCAAATATAAAATCTTAAGAAATGTCTCTTCTGGAAACTCGATGTAGCTTGAGTTTGGAAATCCTGACAGGTACAAACAGCGCTTTGAATAAGGATCAGGAAATGGCAGCTCTTGGCTCTTCAAGTTTCTACCTAAACAATAGTAATTTACCAGCATAGGTAAATAAAGGTAGGCAAATAAGATTAGATTAGGTACCTAGCGTAGTATAAATATTAGTGCTTGTTTTCTTCAAGTCGAGTCAAGTACAAGACACTGAAGACGACCACGTTGTGGTCGAAATACGTATCTGCAAAAGATAACGAAAATTAACTGGTGGAATTAAATGGACAGTACTTAATTCGTCTTAGACAGTTTAATACATTCCACTAAAGCTTAATATATTTTTCTGGAGAAGGCACAGTCAATACCATCAATACACCACTGGAATCATAATGATAACAAAGAAGGAACATATTAAATGCACAGCTATCGATATAAACCGTGGAGGGAAGAAAAATTGCGTAATTAGTACATTATCCACTTCCCCGCAGTGTTTGATACTGAATCTTTGAATTATTTCTTTCTTGGTACAAAACCACTACCAATTGAATGGATTAGATTAGAATGGTCCTTGATATAAATTCTCTGAAAAAAGAACAATTGGTGCAAATAAGAATTGATTGTATGAATGCAAAAATCAACTTTTCATGAAACCTAAGAGTACAGTTCAAGCGTTAACCGTGTTAGTGTATGTATTATACAAATTTCAACATAGTATGAGTGTGAGCATCAAGTATATTGTTGCATAATGTTATGATGTGGAAAACTGTTAAGTGTACAATTTCAATTTTTCAGAGTCGATTTTACACTTACCCCTCCTTTTCCCTCCCCCAGTGTACCTTACCAGGAATTTTTCGAGGAATGGTCTGGAAAGTCAGGGAATTTTATTCTCAGATTTGAGTCGAAACCCTGTACGAAAAAAAATTGTTTTTTATTATATACAAAAAAAAACTATAGAGTTAAAAATATACGAGGTTTCCCATAGCTTGAAAAGGAATTTTTTTAAGGAATATCACTAATTACGTAACGGATTTGACCATTTCATCACTTACACTTTTGATGAATCCTCTAAACATTCTATGAATCGTTATAACATCTCGCAACCCTCCCAGCTCAGACGTTGCGTAATTTATGAATGTTTCTTTGATTAAATGATTATCATTTAGATGAAATTGTGTTTTCCGACTATGTTGAGTGTAAAACAATACCAAATACAATTTTATTATTTCGTCATTGCTTTGTTTTCTAACACAAATTACTTATCTTTAAAGGAAGAATTTGTGATAATTTCGATTCTGTCCTTTTTTTTGTTGTGGACCTTTATGCGTGGAACTAGTCTTATTTCGGCCGGAGATACGGTTTGACAACAGAACAAGGTTCAATGCGTACTCTTCCACCGGTTACTGCGTACTTTTACCCCACAGCGCAAAAATTGATTCAGTTAATGGTTTGACTTCTTGGAAAACAACCGATTAATGTTCTGCCCACAAGTACTCTATACAATGGGTTATCGAAAAGGTACAATTTCACCTGATTGAACGTATAGATAGTATGAATACTAGTTGAAACACAATTATTTTAGCAAATGACAGAAAATTAACTATCTTCTATATCTCCCTTGTTGTTTATTCAAATCGTTTACAATTACATGACAATAGTTGAATCAGAACACCTATCAAACTGATGCAGTGCTGCTAGTTTATCTTTTTATAACTTCAAAAATCGAAAACGTACTCTTACCGGTAAAAATCGTTTACTCATTAATGGACTTTTTTGTCTTATCTCTTTCTCTGTCTGAAAAATTTCACATTTCGGGAGAATAAGTGGATTTACTCATTTAAATGTAGATCACTTATTCTCCAAAATAAATTAGAATCATAGCAGAGAGGAAAAGAATACAAAAAAATACCTAATAGTAAACGTCTTCTCCGTGACTTACGCACTCTTGTCCCTCTACTCTAAATCCTTTGATTGAACGCACTCGGCAACCAACCAGTTGGTCATCAACCTTTGTGCTTCCAGGATTTCATCCATTTTATAGTGGTATGATATAACGTGAAAGGTTCTAGGCCAATAAACTGTGTATTTGAACCTCGTTTAAGCTCGTCTGCCTTTTCATTACCTTCATGCCGCGGTGTCCTGGAACCAGTACAGATTTAGGAATTCTCTTGGCACACTTTCGCTATGAAGGACAGTCCCAGACAAGTTTTGATGTACATTTAAAGCTACTCAATGCTTTGAGTGCCGCTTGACTATCTGTGAAGATACAGATATTTGCTTATCTATATTTTCTCTCTACACAAATATTAGCACATTTCATTATAGCAAAAATCTCCGCTTAGAACACCGTTGAATAGTTTCCCATTGCTACTGAGATCGATATCCCAGGGCCGAAGATTCCTGCTCCCATTTTGTTCTTATTTTAGACCATCTGTGTAGAATTTTATGGAACTCGTCCCGAACAGTGGGACTGACTTCAGTCCATACGTGATGGCTCACGTATGTTATAAGGAATATCATAGTTCTCCGGTTTCATCCAGTCTCAACTCATATCCATCACTATTCCATATCATCACTGGCCGTACTTAAAACGTCTAATGATTTCACCCCGCTTTTAGGCGGGGATTGAATGAAGTTGTTCTATCCTAACTGGAAGCCAATTCGCCAACTCATTCATTAAAGCGTGGATGTTTACTGGAGATGCAAACAGATTTGATACGATTAGACTATTCAAAAGTTTTCAAAGACTTTACAGAGCCAATTTCAGAATTGAAGCAAAGCTCGTTTTAAAATCAAATCCACCATTTTTAGGAAAGCTTATCAGTGCCATTTAAAATTAAGGACAGTTCCTGGAACATTTAGACATGCTGGAAGGCCAATAAGAATTACTCCATTCAGGCAAGTGGCTGTGGGCTTCTCGGGTAATAGCGGTTATGAAAAAGGATGGGGATGTAAGAATGATTCTGTCGCGCACATGCGACAGCTGAAGGCGGTATATGAACCCAAGCAAGATAGAATCATGGTACGCCACCCGGTTATATGAACAAGCGTAAAAGAGGCTCGATCGAAGATGAGAAGGATTTCAAAGGATTTTCTTCGAAGTGATAAACGATTAGGGGAACAAAGGACGTTTTTCTAATCTGAATAGGAACTGTGAAATAAAAGAAATCAAAATTTAAATGTATATTCAGGCGTATCTCGCTTTTACGATGGTCCAACAAGTACTCTAATTGTTTCTAATCGAAACAATCCTCAAGTAAAACCTGTGAGTTGCTAAGCTCAATCAAACTCTGTAAGTACTTACTCTGACCCACTCTGGAAGTACCTTCCGTTTGAAGCAACCTGCACTTTCCACTTCAACTTTTTCCATCCCATCCTCGTCGCCACTGATATGTATACTATCCGTAAACGTAAACTTATTATTTCGTATTCTTTTTGAGATATTTCCTTTAGTAGGGTAAAGTGCCCAATAGTGGACCTCCAACCAATAATGGACCCTCCAGCCATTTTTGCATTATTACACAGCATAACTAAACATTTTGCCTAAAAATTCCATCGGAGAACTCAATTACCTTATGGAGAAAAAGATGATTTTCACAATTCTATAAAATAAACACGAGTTCCTATTATAAGAATATTTGGGGGTCACAATTGGGAGGAAGAACGTCCAAACGGAATATAAAATCAAATGAAGTGTCTGACTATAGGAGGCAATTTCCTATACTAGGATTCCAGGGGTCTACTATAGGAAGTCGAGCAGACTTTAAAATGTGTAATTCAACGAATAACGTTGAGTATTTGCGTGTTTCATGTACGTATCGTGAAAAGGAGATGCAGAGCTTGGATATTAGATATCACATGAATTATATTTTGAAATTTCCACCTTATGCGGGAAGAGCAAATTGCGCATACTAGGGGGGTCCACTATTGGGCATTTACCTTAATAATGAAGCACAACTAGAAGATGGTAATCGACTCCATCCATAACACGGCTGATGCTAGTGCAGCTAGCTCTTTATCTCTAAATTTTAAAATCTAGGCTTATATGTACTTCTCCGAAAATTTAAAACAGTCAATTTCTCGTGACGATACAACGCTTTTTTAGTGACAGATTTCACCTTGTCAAAGTTTTCAATCAAATTTGACATAGGGCACTGATTCTACAGTTTTTCATCTTTGAACAGATGTGAACAGAGGTTACCATCGCATCTGAACCCAAATTACAATCAATTTGGGAAGAAATATGTCTACAGCCGTTAACAGCCGTTAAATTCATCAACTTTTTGTATATACAAACCTTGCGGAAAAAATCTGCAAATCGAGTCAACCCGTTCGCGAGTAAAATCGTCAGGAAGAAAATCTCAAGTCATTTTTATTATATAGATATAGAAGATTACCAAATATTTTATTTGATGATTTAGGTACCGTCGTGCGGGCTTCTTTTGATTGGGGCTACTTTTTTTATTTTTTGAAAACTAAACGAAAAAAGTACCAAATTTGTAACAGAAAGTTGCGTCCAACATCAACAAGACACCGATTGGTGATAATCAGCAATTTTGTAGTACATTTTTATTTATAATTCTTGTTTTAAAATGTCAAAGAAGTACCTTATTTTTCTTTAAAAAAGAAGCCCCGCACGACGGTATTGAGGGGAAGAGAAAGCCGTGAATCATATTTGTCCCATATGAATAGAAAAACCCAGCAAAGATGTTGGACAACTGCGATTACGGCAATTAGTGACACATAGATAATGTCAAAAATTGAGTTTGAAAAAAATTGTGCTCCGGTGGACCTGTCCGAAAAATGTGTTAGTAACTTGTATCAAATCTCGGAAGCGGTACTTCGCGTCATTACGCATGAGCATCATTGTGATATTCGGTCAGGAATATGAAAATAAACATAGACTTGTTACATACACATGAACACAAATTTATTGTCAATAACACAAAAGGGTCTATAACAAACACTAAAGCACTTAAATTATGCTTGGTTGCGAAGTGACACGTCACAGTCTGTCCTAGCCAAATTTTGTCTGATCTTACTTAATAAAAAAACTGCAATACATGTTTTGGTCATTTCTTATTACGCTACTCTTGTTGATCTTATTCAGCCCTGCTCCTCATCCCAGAACACCACCGTTCAAGCTGCGATGGTGCAGGTCATCTGACGTTTTCGCTAAGAACCGCGTGAGGGCCACCCAGTTGAAGGGAAATGTCTGTTCGAAGTGCAGTATAATCTTTTGTAGGGGACGGCCGACTGAATTAGGAACGAATGAGAAAAGAATATGTAAGTGTTAATCGTTGAATTAGTAAATAGTATAAGGTTAGTAACAATAATAATGCGGTATTTTTAGTCAAAAACGTGGTCGGACAAACGTCATTATTATTTGAAAAAATCCTTGAAGAAATAGTGTTCCCTTCAGTAATGGCAACAGAGAATATTTAAGCTGTATAGTAAAATGGAAGTTATATAAACCTTTAACTCGAATATTTATCGGAGGTAATCAATCAAAGCTTATCCCTAGGGACTTGGACTCACGACTCAATATGCTCAATGTGGCTGAACTAACTAAATATTACTGAGCCAAGAAAAAAAAATTTAAAAATGGATTATTACTAAGTTTCAGTACTTATGTCTTTTTTCCACAAATAAAGTTCAAATAAAGAATTATTATAATGGTTCATCTAGCGCAAATTATCAAGATAGAGTGCAGATATCTTATTCAACAGGAGTTTAGGATAGGGTGGTATGAATGATAATTATTAGAAAAAATTGTAACTCACGTAAAAAAAACAAAAAGTACTTTTTAAAACCTTGAATTACATAGAATTTATCTTTTTAACATTCTAGATCGTTTACAATCGAATCTACAAAATGTGATATATTTTTCTTTGAGGGTTCATTACTATGTCATGATTTATCCATTGCTGAGTTATCACCATGTCTTTTTTATACTATATATTGGAGAAAGCATAAAAATAACGTTTTTCAAAAAATCGCTGATGAAATATTTTGAAACACTCTTAATGATCCTGTTAACTTTTTATGGAAAAAATCAGAAGTACATGAAACTTCGATAATCATCTATTTTCACAGCGTGTTAAGCGTACTTATGGATCTGAAATTCATTTCCAAACTAAATATTATCGATTATCAATTTTATTTAACTTCAATCGAATTTATTTGTTTTTTTTCAAATTCAAATTTAATTAAAGTAATTTTTATTATAAGAATAAGTTCATCACCATGAGTTTATTGGTTGTTATTTTAACTCCCCTTACTTCTGTTAACACTCGTATGGGGTATGTAATTCATGACTCCCTTCTATAATGTTCCTTTCTTTAATTATCGTCATGATGAACCGGTTCGTGTTGTATGTGATCATTTAAAATCATCAGTCGGTGAGAGAAAACAAACTGATTGTCGTGTCGTTCTTTTGATCTTATTTTACGATTAGCACGTATAACAGGTTCCATTCGTGGCCATGATTATTTATTATTCCGTGAAGTAATATGGTAATACGAACTATGCGATAGAATTAAATCGTGATATACTTTACAAGACACAAAAATCACTCACCTTCTTAGAGTTACCACGGTCAGCGATTGAATGTAGTTGTTATTAGGCGGTAATCGAACGAAATCGACCGATGCGGTCTCTCCAACACGAGCCTGTGCAGAGCAGCCCCTTGATGGTGTCCTTCGGGTGTTGCTCTGCAGTGATGGTCACGCCTTCCATGGATTTAATTTGCTTCTGTCCAAGAATCTTGCAGGCCGCGAGTTTCATGATCGAGAAATTGTGCATGCTGAGGAATCTTACTCCACAGGCGGTGTTAGGCGACCGCCGAGAACGTAGAAGCTGGTGTGGCGCATAGTGCGACGGTCAAGAACACGCAAGCGTATCGTAGAGCTCATTTAGAACTGCAAAAAAGTTAGGAAAAAAAGAACTGTTTAGAACATCTTCTCTTCTTTACTGACATTGAACAGTTGGGTATTAACTATGAGGGCGCATCTTTTAGCTTTTGGACATTAGTATATAGCATGTGACTGGCATACTGCACAGAGTAGAAGTCAAGAAAATTTCTGCACCATGATACAGAACTGAAATCAGCGAAATTTCGCGGTCTACAATTATGAATCTCACAAATTTTGCGGCAATCTTTTAGATGATAAACATAATCATAAACGACCATTTCACAACAAAATATAGTACACCAGCAAAAAACCGTTTATGGTCAACATTTAGGGAAGAGCTCCAAAAAACTATAAAATAAGGTGGCACGTGGTGGAGTGAGACGGTTCATTAAGAGAACAAGGTTTCAGAGGTTCATTCATACTTCGATTGCTTTCATCTTCTTTAATGGCCTACATTTCAACTGAACAACTGGCCCGCTTTTCAAAATAAGTATATAATATTATACATTCCTGAGTTATTAATTGAGCTTTTCTATCCCCCATTATATGAGTTGTATCATGTGCAATTACAATGGATGATACATACTATGCCCAGAGTCGAGAAAGTTTCACAGAAAACTTCCTAGAAGGGACCGAAAGTCGAACTCGCATCTCCGGATTAAGCAATCCTAGCCATTTGTTCGCAAGGTAGGAACCCCATTCTGCAGATGAATTTTGTCAATAACCACTTTTAGTCAAGGAATGCAGAATGCTCCTAATCGATAGTGAACGATTATCAACTGAGAGGCATAAACTTCGCAACCTGATACATGAACGAAATTTGGTATTTTTGCTGTACATTAAAATCCAGCTTATCAAGTCGTATCCGATGACCGGTCGAGAGCTTCTCACGGATGCACGTTAGTTAGGTGGATGACGGAAGATGATATAGAATATCACTTTGTAGGACGGAATTAGAATCAGTGAGCGCTCGAAACCTCTCACACGCCAACCTTTCTTGTGGATGGTATGATCCATTTCTTTTTCCTCTGGTAGCTGCTTCCCCAAGTTTTGACTATCAGGTCTGTATAGACACAATCACTCTATTGTACTTGAGCTGTTGCATTTTGTTGCAGATTTCATAACTAATTCCGAAAGATTTATAAAAGTCAGGCTTGATAAAATCAGGCGGAGCAAATGCCCGTTCGCATCCTTACAAATGAGTGGAAGCGTAGTAGATAAAGAGACTGATTCACTGAAAAACAAAATCTGACTATTACCTCATCAATTGAAATTCACGTGCGAAGAGTTCTGCAAGCACTGGTACTGTATAAAATAAGGCGACTTCGAATAGCCATAGTTCGAAAAAGGGAACCGGATAGGACCGTTCGAGGAAGCTAGAGATCGAAAAAAGTACAACAAAAAAAAAACGGCAGGCAATCGTTATAATAAACAAATTAGATTACCCATTTCTATAACAACTATACTTGATTATGACGTTTGATGAACTTCCTCTCCTCATACTTCTAGCAAGCAGATAATGATTTAAAAAACGTATTGCGAATCAATCAGCACTGAAATCCACGTCGTTTTAATTTGCATATCAACTTCACAGAACACTGATAACCTGATCATTGGCCTAGATATTTGCAGGGAGTTCTACGACAGCTGTTTCCGTGTCGGAAACTATGCTGCAAATGTGCCCGATGCGGGCTCATGCCGCCATGAATATGGAACATATATCGAAAACTCAACGAACCGAGTCCACCCATCAATAACAGCAGAAGTGGCTTGGCTTGAAGATTTAGTATGCAGAATAAAAAATGCTAATCAAGCTTCTTTTGCATCAACGATGGTTCGTCGCGCGTAAAAACACACGTTTCAATGGTGACCGGGTTGATTGATCATTAGGGTTGCTTGATAACTGGCTCAAACTAAACCGAAGGTGTTTTCTGGTCATTGCTGTTCTCGCATCTTTGGCGTACATAAGATGTCAAACTCAGTCAGCTACACTTTTTGTGGGACTTGTTTGACGATTAATTAATGCAACAGTCTTGAACAGAGATGAACGTTGAGGTGAATGGCGTTAACCCTGCTGCAAGTATACTGCTGGAACAGAGGTTCTCCAGTTAATAGTCACAGTCACATCAGCATATGAGTATCTTAACTCTCGGACCGTTACAAAGTTGCGCTCAACAAAGGGTCGAACTGTGTGTTAAAGCTCATTTTCCAGAACAAACAAGTTACTTGCTGAAAAATTAGTGGATACACGGGTACTTCATTCGGGACTTGCTTGATCGGGCAGATCTCATGTTTTTATCTTTAGGTTGTTTTGAGGGTCATCCAGAAACCACGTAGTCATATTTTTAAAGATTTTAGATACCCCATTTCTCCATGTGACATATCGGGTTCTTTTTGAACCTTTTCCCCCTATGACCACGTTTTTTTTTTTCAAATACAAAAAAAAAACTTTTAAAACCAAACAAACATACTTATTTGAATAAATGACGTAAAAGCAGTCTTCACGAAAACATGAACGCGTTTAAACAAGTGCAGTTTTCCGTGTGCAAGTTCGCACCAAACAGCATACCCTAGATCCACAAGGAGTTCATCATAAACTCGAACCAAATCGCACCCAGTTTGAACATGATGTGCGCCCAAGTTCAAAACACAGGGTTTGAACCAGAAGTTAAACATCAGTCTACACACAGCATGCCGTTCATCTGTTCAGCTGGTCAAATGTTTTTTTTCTGAGTACATTGCTGTGAATCGGTCTATTTGTCCCAGTGGAATAGGCAACCCACACAGATGGGACAGATATGCGATTCACAGCAGTATAGGGATGACCTAGTGTAATCGTTGCGTTCACTCAAGGCACTAGTGTTTAAACTTGTCTTTGGATATTTTTTAAATGGACATGAATAGTTTCTCAGTTTTATAACCGCACTTTTCAGCCCTTGTGGTGGTGGAATAGCTGAATAAGATACTTTAACTCGCCACCCACAGTTCCTAAGCGCTTGGTCCGAAATCTCAATATCACAACAATTTTTTTATTCAACATTTTGTATAAAATCTTCGTGGCTATTATTCTTAATGTTCATATACAACGGAATATTGTGCATTTGCCCGTAGACAACTGGCAGCCTCCAATGTGATGATTATTTAAGTATCCTTGCGTTTATGTTTCTAAACAGTAAAATAATAAGTCTCTGTTTGTCTGTCTAAAATGTAGACCTTTAATTATTTTATATCCATTACATATGCAAGCATGCATTTTGTTTTGTTAGATACGATGATTTGCATATCGTGCATATCGGTTGTCTTACCGGTCAAATGCACATAGTAGGAGCGGAAACCAGGTAGTTCATTGCCATCCCCTATCCATTAACGTTAATAACTCGACCAGTTCAAACTCAAATGGCTTAATTGTTTGTACATCACTAGATAATGACAGAAACTAACCATGTACTAAAAAATGAGTAATTGCTAGTAATGCTTCGAGTAATGAACGTTGCTTGACGGAATATAAGAGTTGCTCATACAATCTCTATTCAGTTGTTAATGAAATATTGAGAATAATATCTGAAGATTTTATGCGAAATGTTGAATAAAAATGCTTGCAATATTGAGATATCGGACCAAGCGCAACACGTGGGTAGGCGGTTAAGTATTAGCTCAATACTAAATCACCGACAACGGCTGAAAAGGGAAGCCTCCAATGTAATGATTTTTAAGCATCCTTGCGTTTATGCTTAACGAGGTAAAATAAGTCTCTGTTTTTATTTATTGTTCAGAACGTTAATACATATTTCCCAACATGAGTCTAAAATGTAGACCCTTAATTTTTTATATCCTTTACATATGCAAGCACGCATTTTTTTTTTGTTAGATACGATGGGATTTCCATATCGTGAATAAAATATGGATGCGAATCCAAAAAGTTCAAAGACGCACTGAAGAACTGGTGTTAACCAAAATTCAAACTGATAGAATTCAAATAGATGGTAGGGGTGTCTTTCGCAATGTATCTTATATTGCCCCAGCATAAATAATACGCCGATGACATTATACAATACAAAGAAAATTCACAAACGATGGAGCTCCAGGTCGAAATGAGCTCCACAAATCCATAAACATAAAAGTCCTATAAACTACATGCGGCTCTCTCATAAAAGATAAAAATCTTCAATTAGTACATCTATAGAATTTACGAAACTGGAATTAAAGCCCTCGTTGATCATAAGGTTCTTCAAAAGGGTCGAAACTTCTCTCTCCTGGAATAAAAAATCTTAAGTGCAATCCAGAACTTCGCTTCAGATTATCGGTATGTTTATCAAATACCCCCGCGAAGTAAGTAAAATAAATTATCCACTTATAAACGTGTCAGAAAAATCTTATCCCAAACTTTTAGAAATATGAACTAAACAGTTTTTTGGTAATGGTGAATCCAAAATGCTTTCAGAACCTCGAAATGGAACAAAGCTGGCCGCTCAGAACAGATTCGAACCTAAGACCAAGATTTTTTATTGCAGGTTATCCGACTTGTCAATATCCCACAACTCAGCTCAACTTGGATTTTTTGTAGGAATTTATGCTCGTTTGTTTAAGTTTTTGCACTGAAAATGTATGTTTCCCCCTCGCTGCTTTAATTCCCATCTACGGAAGTCGGATAACCTGTATATAAAAATCTTGCTCTAAGACGTCGTAATGAAGGCCGTAATCAAGACCTCGCCTCTATAAACGGTTCGTTATGCAATTTGCAAAAAATGTGCACATGTTTCAATTTTCAATCCTTATCTTCATTGAAGTTTGGTAAATTCTTATTCGAGAGATACGAATACAAGGCTGGGAAAAGAGTGAAGAATCCAATATTTCTGCCTAACCTAGCCTTCGTTTACCCAAGCGTAACATTCTCGTGTACAAGGCATGTTAAACCAAGTTTTAACCCGATGTTAGAACATTGAACTTGTTGCAGGTGTATCGAGTTCAGGCTCGTGTTCAGATTGCTATGTGCAAGTTCGAACATAGCAAGCAATGTTTGATTGGATGCAAAAACTTACGTGAACATCTCACACATGTTGCACCTTGAAGACAGCGTAAAAGTCTACCACAATATTTATGATACATTAAGAGGAAAACTCTTTTTGACCAAAACGGAAAGAAAGTTGATCGTTTACCAGGGTTTGCAGAAATCGCACTCAATAGATAACGAACAACAACAATAAAAGAGAGCAAAAATTGTTCCGAATCATAACAAGCCATGATAAAAATGTATCAACTTGTATACAAGTGCGAAAAAACAGAAACGGAGTAGGCAGCCCCACAGAAAAATGAGTGATTCTCCCTTTTGTTTACTCCTTTCGTATTTAGGTTACTGCGCTGTATGTAGAACAAGTTGAAATGCATCATCAGAGCCAGTGCTCCCCACGGGCTTTCAAAAGAAATTTTATCATAGGGTATAACATCCCGAATCAATTTTCTCTATCAGTCGCTTGCGAAAAAAGTTTCTCGCGCTATGCTACATATCGTAGGTATATGTATACAGAGATAAGGATGGGAGCATCTTGACGGACGAACGATATGGTGATCGAAGGTGGAAGCCAGCACTACGAGGAACATCTGAATGGCGCTGAGAGTACAGGCGGTGAAAGTCAAAGGCAGCGGAGGAGATGACTGCGTCAAGTTCAGCGGACGATGGAAGCCAACCAGCCCCCTTGAGGGGAAGTTGAATGCCATTCAACAGCTAAAGACCAATAAAGCGGCTGGTAAGGATGGTATCGGAGCTGGAAAACTCATCAAGATGGGCCAGAAAAGCTGGCCACTTGCCTGCACAAACTGATAATCAGAATCCTGAAACCGAACGGCTACCGGAGGAGTGGAAGGAGGGGTTATGCCCCATCTGCAACAAGGCGACAAACTGGAGTGTGAGAACTTTCGAGCGATCACCATCCTTAATGCCGCCTACAAAAGTGATAACCAGATCATCTTCCGTCGTCTGTCACCACCGTGTTGAACGAGTTCATTAGGGAAGTTATCAAGCCGGCTTCGTTGACGGCCGCTCGACAACGGACAGATCTTTACTGTACAGCAAATCCTTCAAAATGCCGTGAATGCAGGTCCCAACGCACCATCTGTTCGTTGATTTCAAAGCGGCATACGACAGTATAGACCGCGTAGAGCTATGGAAAATTATGGACGAGAACAGCACAGGCTTGCAGACTGATCAAAGCAACGGTGGATGGTGTGCAAAACTGTTAGCGAAGATTTCGGGCGAACACTCCAGTTTCGTTCGAATCGCGCGCCGGGGACTAAGACAAGGTGATGGACTTTCGTGCCTGTTGTTCAACATTGCGCTAGAAGGTGTCATGCGGAGAGCCGGGTGTAACAGCCGGCGTACGATTTTCAACAGATCAGTCGAATTTGCTTTGCCGCGGATGACATGGACATTGTCGGCGAACATTTGCAAAGGTGGCAGAACTGTACACCCGCCTGAAACGTGAAGCAACAAAAGTTGGACTGGTGGTGGTGCGTCAAAGACAAAGTGCATGCTTGTGGGCGGAACCGGGCGCGACAGAGACCCGCGCCTGGGGAAGCAGTGTTACGATAGACGGGGGATACCTTCGAAATTGGTCGAGGTTTCGTCTCTCGGATCGCCCGCCAACGGCTGACAACAACGTTAGTGTGAAATACGAAGGCGCATCATCTGTGAAGTCGGGCCTACTACGGGCTCAGAAGAAACTGCGGTCGAAAAAGGTTACGCCACCGCACCGTGTGTCATGTACAAGACGTTAATAAGACCGGTAGTCCTCTACGGACATGAAACATGGACAATGCTCGAGGAGGGGACTTGCAAAGCACTCAGGTATTCGAAGACGGGTGCCACAGGACCATCTTTAGCGGTGTGCAAAGAAGACGGTGTGGCGGCGAAAATGAACCATGAAACTCGCCCAACTCTGGCAAACCAGTATCCAGAAGGTAGCTAAAGCCGGAAGGGTACGATAAAGCAGGACATGTTGCAAGAATGCCGGACAGCAACCCTGCAAAGATGGTGTTCGCTTCCGATCCGGCAGGTACGAGACGGCGTGGAGCGCAGCAGGCAGATGGGCAGACCAGATGCCAAACGACTTGGCGAGCGTGGGCGTATCGAGGATGGAGAGATGCGGCCTCGAACCGTGCATTAATGGCGTCAAATTGTTGATTCAGTGTTATCTGTTAACTAAATAAATGAAATGAAAATGGAAATGTATACAGAGATGATAAGTGAGAGACTTTCTTTTCTTTTGGCATTTCAACTCTGTCGTTTTGCAATCTTGATGACAGGTGAAAATATCTTCACCAGTTCCATCGAGGAGAGACGCTTAATTTCTAGAAGATTGGGGTATTGTAAAAATATATTTTAGTTATAGGATAAAGATTGTCGCTTCGGTTCCTCTTTTGCTGTCCGAAGCATGTTGGGTAACGAACAATCAATTCGTATGTATTTTTTCCTTCATTGACATTTAACTCTATCCTCGCCAACAAAAGATGTTCGGACGAGCAACCGCGACAATCTTTATCTTGTAGGTAACTAAAATATGTTTTGTATTGTAGATCGGGTATCAACAACGCGATTGGACACAAAGGCTTCAGATGCAGGCCAGCACATTTTGATTACCCACAGCATAGTCGCAGAATGAAGACGTATCTTAGTTGATTAAAGCACCAGTCTAGCGTACTGAGGATCGTGGTCTCGAATTTCATCAAACAAGTAATTATCTCCGATACATTTTTCTAATTAAATCTTTCGCATACTGTATCGAGTGGTCAATACCCGTAAAATAAGCAATTAACGTACATTGGCGTAACTAATGAAAAATCTAGAGAGGAACTAACTTGTATTTGAAGTTTTATATTATTACAGTCATAACAAAAATAGTTTACATTTTCTCTCGACCCAACTTATGTATACTGTTCGCAAATTAGCCTACCAGACAGCCATGGACGACTTAGCATTTTCAAATGATGTTCATCGACGCTCAGCCGTGGCATAAAAAATCTAGAAATCTTATTTAAAGGATTCCAAAAAACCTGGTAGGTTAAAAAAACAATTGATTTGCTTCAAGCCCAGAATATGTTATACCTGCCATGAAATATTGGTGCAATTAATTGTGGTTAAACTGTTTGCTTCGGCTTACAATTCAGTGGATCGACAATTTCTACGAGCTTTCAAACGGCGATCTGACCGCAACAGACTAACCTAACTTTCTTTTAAAATAACTTCTATGATGATCTTAAAAAATCAATTCTATACATCCTAATACAACAAACTTGTCGATATTTTTCAATTTAGTTAACAAATGTAGCAACAAATTAACTTAAAGGAACAAATCTAGCATATATTTTTGAATTGATTGTCTGAGAAAATTCTTGCACGAGTTGTCTCCTAATTTCGGTGAAACAGCTTCTAATGGCGCGCCTACTACAGGACCTTTTCTGGTTATATTCGTTATATTGCTGCGGCGACCCAAGGCTTCTTCATATTAGCATTACATCCCCCACTGGACATTGCCATCTCGCAGCTTAGTGTATTCAGCACTACAGTTATTATTAACTGCCAGGTTTCAAGCCAGAGTGCCATTTTTTGCATTCGTATATCATGAGGCTGGAGGCCCTTCTAAGCCGTGCGGTAAGACGCGCGGCTACAAAGCGCTCAAGACCATGCTGAGGTGGCAGGTTCGATTCTGTGGTGTCGGTCTAGGCAATTTTCAGTTGGTGATTGTCTCGACTTCCCTGGGCATAAAAAGTATCATCGTGTTAGCGTTATGATATGGGCCTGTTCAAATTCAAACGCAAGAAAATGCTGTTTTAGAACATCCCACCCCCCTCGTAACAATCGTAACAATTTTCAAAACACCCCACCCCTATGCGTAACACGTAACAAATACAATTTTTTGGGAAATAGATCTTAATTTTAGTAGAATTTGAAGGACGGTCCATTAATTTTTTTTTTTTGTATATTTCATGATTTTTCAGAGATAATGAATATTTTTTGAATTTTTTAAAATATTGCTTTTCTCACCGAAGAATAGACTACCGTGCAAATTTGTCGAAGTACCGACAAATGCTCACACACGTCGAATTGTATAGAAATTAGCGGCAATCCCAAAACATCATTCTTGCACCTTTTTCCACACCCCCAAAAGCTCTTTTCTTGCAGGTGAGACGTCATCATATATGGAGAAACTGGTGAGGAACATATTTTTGGTGGAACCTTTCTGCATGGGAGTCGAACACGGCGCAAAATTTGCAATATTTTCCTTACAAATAACTTGTTACGCGTAACGATATTTCGAGATCCCCACCCCTATATTTTGTGTAACAAAACGTAACAAAATCAAACAACCCCCACTCCCTATTGCGTTATAATCTTGAACACACCCTATACCAATGCAAAAATGAGTAACACGGCAAAACCCCGTAATTAATAACTGTGGGAGTGCTTAATGAACACTAAGCTGCGAGGCGACTCTGTCCCATAGTAGGGATGTAATGCCAATATGAAGAACAAGAAGAAGATATCATGAGGCTAACACGATGATACTTTAGGAGGAGAAGAAGCTCAGCAAATCAAGAAGCCTAGCGTGGTAATTTGAAATTGAAAATTTTCGAAAAAAAAAGCTGCAGAATCCCTATAACACATTACTAGACAAATCTGCAGAAGGAAATCCCTTCGAAATGTTTAGATTTGATACAGCCTATCAATACACTATATCGTTTTGTAAGGACTGTCCAGAAATGCAATGTATCTTTTAAGATTAGTTCTATTTAAAAAGCCTAAGACCATATGCTCTTACTTTCGCAATATGATCAGGTCAGAAAGGTGACGACAATATAACTTTCGTTTGGATATGATGGTTTGATATCTTTTCGTTATTACTACCAAACTTTCATTTAATCAATTTCAGGGTCCATCCACTGAAAACGTCACATATCTCGTACTATAGGTATGGGGTGTCTTTGACAAAGTGGCTTGAAATACCATCCGCTACAACTTTCCTGAAGACACTTTAAGCTCATATCTGATTTCGATGGTTAAGCAAATTTTTTATCTCACTTTTGGGTGGATTAATCATTTACAATTTTTTCTCAAAAAAGGCCCTTTTCATATCTAAGGGGCCCCATACACTATCGACAAGTTGTTCAACTTTGACTCCTCCCCTGGAAATTTGGCTCTGTCAGGCAAAGTCGGATCTCTGTGGGCAAGTTGGACAGCAGACCAGACGATCCGACTTTCTCCGACCGAACCAAATTTCCTGAAATCAAAGATTAACACAACTATGTCAGGCGATAATAAAGGCCCATAACATCTCAAACAAACTACAGCAGAAAAAAATCAACGAAACGATGTTATTAAAAAAGCGCACGAAATCGGCGCTTAACGCTGTGCAATGGCCTAAAAGCTCACTGTCATTATATGTCGGCGTCACTTTACGGGGCTTATTTTCCAAAAAAATCAGTATCTCTAAAAATAAACACTACGCGAGTATGTGCATTTATAAAATGTTCTATCGAGGGTCATTTTTCCCTACATTTTGAGTGTGTTAAAACGGCTATCATTTCATTTATTTAGTTTACATCTAAACAGGCCGCTGAATCAACAATTTGACATCACAGTACGGCTATCATTCGAGATTTTTAATGAGTTGCGCTAAAATATTGAAAAAATAAGAATTGTTCTAGATCCCCCGATAGAAGATTTTGATTTACCCACGACGCATGAAAAGGAGCATATGCTTTCGCGTGGTGGGTGTTTCAAAAGCCGCCTACTGATTTTTTCAAATTAACATTTCCCACCGTGATATGAACAGGATGCAGTAAATTATTTGTAGAATTAATTGTAGTTTAAACCCCTATAATTTATTGATATCTCTTGAAGTAGTCGGCTTTCGGTCCCCCAAAAGATATTTTAGTTACTAGATAAGATTGTCGCTACTGTTTCACTTTGTTCTGCTGTATCCGAAACATGTGGTACATACCTGTCAAATCGTATGGATTTTCCTTCTTTGACATTGCTCCCTATCCTCGCCAGCAAAAGATATTTGGACAGCGACGACAGCGACAATCTTTATCTAGTAACTAAAACTATCTTTATCCCCGATATAGAGTTCATTTATGCATTGACAAGTTCAAAGTTGTAGTTGGAATTCAGTGAATATTTTATATACCTAAATATCTGCATATGACCGTTGAATTCCGTACGAAATTACGAAAGTTTTGTGAAAATGTTACACCTTTCATGAGCACAACATTTTTTTAGCCTTTCAGAGGTTTAACAAAAAAGTTGGAAACAACTGTTCCCTACAGTTACTGTTGCCGATCAAAAAATTTTCACACGTGACACTATCTGCAGTCGCCGCTGCGCTGCAGCACTACGGTGTATAAATTATGCAGCTCACCTATCGATCGTCGCTGAGTCTTTGGTGTGTAGCTACCACTTGGCAGTAAATTTTGGGTCAATGTTACTGCTGACGCACATAATCTATCTTCACAGTGTCCAGATTGCAGAGACGTATCTGTTACGGGTCTAGTTTTAATTGATCTCTAACTGGACGCCAAATGGTGAATTATTTTTCCCCATGCAATGCAACGGGCTATCTTGCCCCAGGACGGCTTATTTGGCGTTACTAATTGTTGAGTACGCCTAAAACTGATAGGCCGGTTGTGCAGTTATCTGCATTTAAGTATCCTCGACATCTAACTTCAATGAGAGGTATAAGTCGTTCTTCAGAAACTCCACTTCTGTATACTAAATGGCAGATAGAGTTATAAAAGAGTCACCCCTGAAATTTAACAAGGAAGGGGTGTATCTATCATTCATATGCAAATCTTGGGTCGTTAACCGCTTCAGAAGTGAATAATAGTGATTCAACAAGTTTCGTTGATGATAATTGGGAAACGTGTTTTTGGGTGAAAAAGGCCTCTATTTGATAATAGATTACTCATAGTTTTGCTGGCGACATTTTCTAGTTAATCTAGCTCGTTGATCATAAAGTTGAAGTGAAGCGCTAACTTACCGGCTGAGAAAAGAAGTTATGGGGTAAGGATTTGCATCGTCATGCCACATAACGTTTTGGGAATTTCAATTGCAAAGTATATAAGACACAGTACACAAAAAACTTCAGTTGACCAGTCTTTCAGGTTATGCGGGTTTCCCTTTTTTCTCCAGACTGATTTTTTTTTGTCTTTCGTCCTATGCTTGATTGATATAAATCTTCTCTAAAATTGACAAGGCTCCCCGCGTTAGGTTAGTCAAACTTGTTTTTCAATGTGTTCCGTGCATCTCCAAAAGATTGCGAAAGGCAAACCGGGTCAACTTTGGAAGCCGTGTCTGACCTTGGACTTGAATTTATTTTTTCACTCTTAGTCTAGCCAACATCGCCTGGATTTCAAGAACGACCGTATGGAAATGCAAATTCATGTCATTCAAGGTGTTTATGTCTCAACATGGATTGTTGAAACCCGATAGACCGTACTGTAAGCGTCCAGCTGAGATGATGACCTAGGACAGTGGTTTAAGCATATCTCATTTGGCACTGCTGGTTGAGGGGTGTCTTCCGATAGTTTGGTTTCTGAATTATGGGTTGAATAATTCAATAATCTAAACTATTTCCAAGGTAATTATTCAAGAAAGGTCAGAGAGAAAGAAGCATTTGAATTAGATTAATAGAGGGAATATTATGATTTCAGTTAGTTTCTAAGGTTTCAATTTCCATATTGACTATCGGAACGGAACATAGATACGTATACTAACAAGTAGTCAAAGGCTATGAATTGACCTTCAGAGCCTATTTTTTTCTGCAAAATTATTGTTTGGATTGATGCGGGTAAGTTCAAACTCAAAAACCCACCGTAAGAACAAAAGATGTTTTAGTTCTACAATTTGTAAATCATAAGTAAAACATAAAAAAGTGATATTTCATGGCGTAGAATTTTTTTAACTAGAAGTTGATAATATTATCAGAATGAATGGTGAAATATGACTAGAACAGAGGTTCCCAAACTATTGGATATGCGACCACCTAGCAGATCCTGTTGCTTGCGACCCACCAGCACCAGGTACCAAATACATTGATTTTGTGAAATTGGATAAATATCGTTAGATTGGACAAATTATAATAAATTGCTTCATATCCCATCATTGTTGTCTAAAATCCATAATTGTTTGGATTGGATTTAGATAGAATTTCAATTAATTTGGATTGAGTTCAATTTTTATTCAGACTGAATTTGAATTAGTTCGATTTGATGAGGATTAGTTTGGATTGATTTGAATTAGATTTGGATTGGACTTTAAATGATTTGAGATTTGATTTAGATCGGATTCGAATTGGATTAGGATTAGTTTTGGATTGGGTTCGGGGCTTACAGGATTGTACTACTTTTCTACTTGCCCAAATGTCGTATAACAAAAGGCCGTTAACCTCGTCAGGTTTGTTGTTCGTAATCATCCAATCATTAGTTAGATCCTAATTTAAAATATGGAATAGATTTGTGGGACAAAATAGTAACAAAATTATGAATTGAGATTTGTTTCGCGACCCACCACTGGGCAGCCACGACCCCCTGGGGTCGCGACCCTGAATTTGAGACCTCTGGTTCTGAAGTCCTCCAACCGGGGTTTATTTCCAACGGCGTGGGTTCATTTTTCGACAATTTTCTAAAATACACATTCAGTCGTAAAAATATATTTGTACTCAGAAACACTAAAACTAAAATGTTTGAATGTCCTCCGGGCTATTCCGGGCAAAAAACAATCGATTAAAAAAAATCTCAATGCCAAAGAGTTCAAACGGCTCGGAAATCGATTCCTAAGGAAAATTTCGATTTTGTGAAAAAGAACAACATTAGGGAAGGTGGGGAGACTTGATCGGCGATCAAGATTTTTTTATTAGCCACTCAAAGAATTTGAACAACTTTTCATAACAATAAACAAATGCTTTCGTTTTTCACAGCACAAAACTGTAATAAAAGCTTGATCTGTACTACAGTAGAAATGTCAACATTCCATCAATATTTTAGGATATTTGAATTTGAAGTTATTGCCTCAATATGGGGACACTTTATCCCCTATTATTTACCCTTTAATTTGGCGAAAAAATTCAAAAATATAAATCTGTTCTTGACTTCTATTTTTTTGTAGATTTGACTATTTGATGAAGAGGTTGGCAGGAAAATTATTTGTGCGTGGATATCATAGAAAGGATCAAGTCTCCCAAATTTTAAAATTAAATGTGCTGTCGAATTCAATAACAAAAATCGTTCATGTATACGCACAACAAATCAAATTTCCGCGTATTTTGAAGGAAAAAATATTTAAAAATCTGAGGGCAACTTTCTAATTTTATCAAAGCAAGTTCTTGGAGAGGATCAATTTCCCCAGATATTTTAAAAGTCGATTTTGACAGCACTCAAAATCAATTGTGTATCCAATAACAGCAATAATTTAAGGGCTGTCATACCAGTAAAGTTAAATACTATATTTCTTAGAGAGTCTGTGTGGAAATCGCGTATGTTTTATTTATTTTTGGCTGTGATACATCGGAAATCAGAAAAGGGATCAAGTCTCCCATTTCTCCCCTATTACTAAAAATCACAATGGTCATACAAAGTATTGTAATCATTTAAAAATGTCAAACAGTTTCGAATATTATGAAATTTTAATTATATTTCATCGGCTAAAATTAGTTAGTACTTTATTGAGAAAGCCTCAAGGACAGAGGTTCCCAAACTTTTAAAATATAAAAAAATGAGAAGAACGTAAAAAAAATAAAATTAGGTTCTAACAAACACTCTCACCCATTATGCGGGAATTACGCTTCAACGTCTGCCGAGCCGCTGATGAGTCAATAAAATGGCCACTCAAGTTGACGAATGAGTATCAAATTAATTCTCTTCTTTCAGCTTTTTCATTTGCACAACATGGTTTTGCCTTTCTCGTACAAAAGTTTACGGCTATATTTCCTCCAAACCGAACTTTTGTAAGTCGGAGACCCATAGTGTTATATACATTCGACTCAGTTCGATTGAGTGAACTGTCTGTCTGTGATGTATGTAGTGTGTGTGTGTGTGTGCTGTGATACACAAATGCAAAACATTACCACCAATTTTCACATGTAGAAACTTTAATCGATTTCTTGCAACAAGCTTATCCGACAGGACTAAAATCGTGAATCACTATTGAATTTCATAATAATTGTAAATTGCAAAAATAGATATGTAATATTAAAAATAGTGATGAGACATAGTCTGGTAAATTATGTTATGAAAAATGCGCTTTGCATCTTGCATCTATGAATATTTTAAAGTTTATCCGTATTGCTTCCATTAGAGTTTCATCATGCTATAAAGATGCTCGTGTTGCACGCATTTAGGCGTAAAGTATGCTCTTCGTTGAGTTTCATAGTACTATGAAATTGTCCGATGATCAAAATTCGAACATAGGAAATTCGAAATTTTGGCAGCGCCATCTGTCGTTTACTAGTGAATTTTCTATCATAACATTAGACAGTGTAACTGTTTGCCTTTCTTGTACATCATCGAGGTATAGCGTAAAAGGCTACATTTATTACCTTTTTCCGCGAGAAGGGCGCCGTCACACCGCTAGGTGGATATTCTGGGTTTTTCTAATCTCAATGGATTTTTTACAAAATATCCCACTGGAACAAGAGTCTATTATAGTGGAGGTGGGGTAAAATGTACAGGGTGGGTAAAACGTAAACGCTCGTTTGAGAGCTAAATCGTTACAAATTTGACACTTCATCAAGTGGATCTTGGCCATGTTTCAAGAATATTCGAGAAAACTAAAAATGTTTTCGTGGTTTTTAAATATGTGACAAAATGTGAAAGTACGAGTAAAACTTGTTTTAAAATATACAAAATAGATTTTAAAACAATTCTCGTTGATTTTTATAATCAACATTCACCCGAAAATAAATTAACATTTTACCGTACATTAAGTGATTTGACGTTGCGGAACAACTTTCCGACATTCGACCATAGACTAACGCAAATGAAATCCCCAAGAGGTGCGACGTTTGAGCGGGTCGCATAATGAACGCAAAATGAACTTTTGTTCGAGAAGACGACCCGCTCAAATAGCCAAAATCCATCAGGTAGTGAATTTGATGAACTCCTGGAGTCTATCGGACCTCCAGCTCAATTTTTCCTATCTTTGCTTTTAATGGCATTTGCCACATAACGGATATGAATTAGCTTATCATATAGGGGAACTGTTCCGTTTCCATCTCACTGAACATATATTCATCTCATCCAAAACAAAGAAATGTAGTACCAATCTTGTCGCTTCTTTTTGCTAACTGCCGTGCTCACTGTTGAAAAAAATCACAAAATAAATCACAAATCAAATACCTTTTCATTCACTGAAATTCCACACATTTTTTATTGGCAAAAATCCATTAATTTAATTCACTTGATTCTAATTAGTGCACATAACTTTTCTCCACGCGAAGTACAAATATAATCTTTAATCAAATACAATTTATGTGTGGTTCCTAATATGCACTTATTGGATTTATAATGTGGTACAAATTGCATATATTTGGGGCATAGGTGCAAAAATTATGTAATGCGACAAATATATTCAATATAAAGGCTTTTCTCAGTATTTGTTTTGAAGGATGTACAATGGTCGGATTCTTCAAATTTCACGACATAAATCGATAACTCGAAAACCATCAGTGCTGATTTGACGTCTTCAGAGAAATGATCTGCAGAAGAGATCTATTTTGGTGTAGGTGGTCATTAGGTGACCCCTTCGATGACATTTTTAGAAGTATTTTTACCCTTTTAAGTTGGGAGTTCATTAAAATTTATAAAGTTGTGAGAATTTAATTCAGCATTTTGCTTAATATACATTTATTTTATCTCCTTGTACCTATGTAATATTTATGACAAAATCGCTAAATTTAGATAGGGTGGTCCCGAAAAATAGTTTTAGCGTCCCTTTCCATCAATTCAGAATATTTTCAAAAACTATTATTTAGCATCCTTCACATTGGTCTTTGGATGGCATCTTTGGTTACATAAGATGGTTGATAACCTAAATTTTCAAGCATTTTATGGCGTTTTTCATGAAAAAGTGATATTTTCTGAGCATTCTACTGCAGCTAGTAGCAAATATTAACAAACTTATTTCAATCGTAATCTGAAAGTATACATGCAGGCCTATCAAATCCATGGTATTTCATTTGTCCATGTTTGTCCACTTTGTTTGATAATCATATTAGTTTTGTATGAAAATCAGCTATTCCATGAAACACATATACCATATCTCTGATTTGCCAATATTTGGTAAAGCATTCGTTTTGAAAATAAATAAACTCACTTTTTAATTTTGTCCGATTTCGATCCAGAGTGGTCAGAAAAATAAACATTTTGAAAACATATTTTTTTAAAACATGAATTTTGAACTACTGGACCAGTACTTATCAATGTTCATGGAATCATATGTAGTATTAGCGACCACTTACTTATAAACTGTGAAAATGATTATTCTGCAGAAATAGCCACGAAAAAACCAACTTGAATTTAATGATTTTGTATTTCGCCACAAAGTAGCGCTCTTAACTTCATTTCTTGAGAACACCTTAAAACCCGTTCAGTAGTTAAAATGTCAAATGATTTTCGACTTCTTTCCACGAGTTGATTTAAATATTTTAGATAAAGAACGATTCTTTGTGGGCTTTGTGACCTTGGGTTAGCGCCGCACAGTGCTGTGTCCCTTGGACAAAATGGAAAAATCGACTCTCGTATTTAGTCGAATCAAGTAGACCATGATATTATCATATGTCTCAATTATGCTGTATGCGCATTATAGTATCTTTTGTGAAGGTCACTGGAACGATCGAAACAACACGTGTTTGTAAACATTTCCATTGCACTGAAAGTGGATGATTTATCACCTGTTAGTGAAAATATCTTTTCATTGCCTAAGTTTTTGAACGGTACCTTTCACTGTGAAAATCGATATGGAAAGCGTAAAATCAAGTAATGAATCCAATTCAATGTGTTCAGTGGGGACATATTTCGATCATTGTGATAAATGAAGCTTCCAAGTCTTGGGCATGAAGTTATATAGGAAGGAAATAAATCTACAACTTTAAACAGCTTTTTAAAAAAAGTACATCAAAACACATCTCTGAAAATCGCACAGATCACTTATAGTATTCTTAAGAGATAAAAAGTGATTCCAGCTGCTCTTATTTGCTCTATTAATAGCTGTTAACGATTTTCTAGATGATACTCTTGCGCTCAATAACATGAAATAGACAAACAATAGCTTTCCGTTGATCCTTCCTAACGAAAAGCTCGTGTATTCAGTTCTGTCTGATTTATATAATCCAGAAGATTTCTCCGAGGAACTTGAGAAATAACTAAAGCAGTTTTAAAATCTTTTTGTTTGAGAATTGATCAAAAATGGTTAAAGAGCTTTCGATCATCCGAGAAATTCGAGAAGCCAAACTCTCTGATTGTCTTTGTTGGTAAATCTTCCTCATAATCGAAAATAAATATTGAAGGAATTGCCGAGTCTTCATCATGAAGAGTAGACCTCAAAAACCGTTTCAAGAAATGTTCGAATAAAACCCAAAACTACGTGTTGAATACCTTATCAATAAAAATGAATGAGGAGCTAGCATTTTGCGGCCAATATATCAAAGTAAGCTCAAGCGCAAATCAGCGAAAAGGTAATGACAACACAAGTACTGGCGTGTACATTGACTTGAGTTATCCGACAGAAGGTACAATTTGCTCTAAAGTACTTTAAACGAGGTGCATGCAAATCTGCTTCCCTAGCCTTTACGCGTAGAAAAGGAAAAGGAAAAAAATGATTCCTATACAGGTGTCCGCGTCTGAAACGTCCGCTGCGGTTAATTTGTAAGACCTGATAAACTGTACCTCGCTAAACGTGCAGAAATTTTCGGTAGAGAGCTCAAGGACAGTGAAACTTGAATGGAAATAGGGTTTGATGGACGCATGGGACATAGCACCCACAAGAGCAAGAATTTTCGGAGGATGAGGCTCAGATTGAGAGTCTACTTGTTGCTCCACTGCCCATGATTTTATAGTTGACGTATCAACCATTTGAAATATCAGCAAATTTCCTTCATTCTGATAAGTGATCCACAGTCACCATAGGTACACTGGCTTCTACCCTCTGTTATAACTTCATAATAAGATGATATGATTGTACATATCCCAAAAGTGCCATGGCTCGTAAAAGGTTATACACGCCTGGGCTACCAAATAATAAACGAACTTGGAAAAATATATAACAAGTTCAATGATTTCTTATACCGTCGTTAAAAAGCAATCCCTCTAATCATTACTAAGGATATTCTGATTCTATAGTATAAAACATGAAAGCTGCGTTTAGTCATATGAGATGATCAATTGGAAGTGGTCGATTGTTGTAATAGAAAACTGTTATCATACCACATTATCATATCTGTTTTTCCTTAAAAAGATCCTGGTTCTTTGAGGCATATCCCAGCAAATCTGGCGATTAACGCCACTGTGCAATTATCAATTTAACATAGGTCAATAATGCAAATAGTAGAAAACTAGTTTACAACATTTCCCAAAAGACACCATTGAGTTAAAACGTGTAGACTGTAAGTTATGATTTTTGTCCCGTAGATCCATACCTTCAGGCACTGCGCCGTCAATCGTCTAGAGGCATAGACTATGGAGCGTGGGCTCGATTCCCGCCTCGATAAGAAGGAAACTTTTTGTGATCGAAACCGGTCCACTGGAGGTGTTACGCGTCCTGTCAGTTGTCTAGGTGTTCAGTGTTCAGCAGTCTAGCACGACCTCTGGCCAAGACAGTCATTCTTGTCTTTTATTCTACCAAATATTGTGAAAATCCAAAACATGATATATGTTTTTCACCTAATTTTTCGTACAAAAACAATACTATCGTCAAACAAAAAGTGGACAAAGATGGACAAATGAAATACCATGGATTTGATGGGCCTGCATGTATACTTTCATATTACGATTGATTTTGCCTAATATTTGCTACTGGGTGCAGTAGAACATCAGAAAATTATCACTTTTTCATGAAAAAACGCTTATAATATGGCACAAAATGAAGCTATCAACCGTCCAAGACCATGGTGATGCTAAGACGTTTTGAAAATATTCTGAATTGATGATGAAAGTGGAAGCTAAAAACTATTTTTTTCAGGGGCCACCCTATCTAGAATTCCCAGCATTTTGTCATAAAACATCACCTATATGAGACAAAATAAATGTGTATATTAAGCAAAAATGTAGAATTAAATTCTCTGTAACTAGAATTATGAACTCCTAACTCAAAGGGTAAAAATATATTTACAAAAAATTATCGAAGGCCACCCTAATGACAACTTACACCAAAATAGATCTATTCTTGTAGATCATTTCTTTTTGAAGACATCAAAACTCTAGCACTGATGGTTTTCGAGTTATCGATTTATGTCGTAAGAATTTCGAATCGACCATTGTGGGATACTGGGAGCTATGAGGTGCCGAATTGTTCCCTAGGTGGAAAACACATAACCTTTATCAACTATTAAACTTTATGTGGATTCTCCTATGGGTGGTTATTAAGGCACAAGTGCAATTTATTTGTATATTTCTTTAGATTTTTACCAATAAAACTGTGGATTTTTATTAGTGTAGACGATATATATGTGCATTTTCAATAGAAACGAGTTTTGTTATAAGTTCGACAGTGCATACAATCTTGGAATTTGAAGAGAGACTTGATCGCACGATGTAGGGGTCCTTGATTCAGTCTGAACAAAAAAAACAAAAGCGTGGGGATGACTACTCCTGGCCGCCCATGTTCACCGTAACTAGGAAGAAAGGAATTGTTAAAGTGGTGCCACTTAACAAGGCCACCGACTTAATAAAAGATCTAGTAGGGATCAAATACACAAACCGTCCATAGAATTAGTATGCAGTTTGTAAATCGAAGAATAACTCACTACATAATGATGATTTGTCCTAGAGGACATATGCTAAAAACCATATTGAAATTAAAACTTCTTTGATTCTCGGTAAAGGCAAGGGGGATCAAGCGTCACAAGGGATCAAGTCTCCACCTGCTAAGCACTTGAAAGCTATTAACTACTGAGATTTCTAAGCCAGAAGTTACTATTTATGCATTCTTATATATCCTTGATACTATAACACGATGATACATTTATGCCCAGAAGTCGAGGGTGCCAACCCGAAAATTTCATAGTAAATAACTAGAATTGAACCCAGCGACCCACAGCATGGTCTTGCTTTGTAGCCCTTGCACCTGCCAGAAAATAAAGTAGACCACAGTGAGCTTCAGGTTTAGTTTTATATTTAATTGATTTATAACCTCATCCCTATGCAATTCCGCTAGTTCTTGTCAATCACGGAGTAGCAACTGCAGGTATACGGTCATCTCATGCTCATGCTCATTTAATTGATTTATAGCCTCATCACTATTCATCTATTGAATTGCAGTTTCAATTTCAAGGTTCCATAATGATCTATCTACACATAACATATAGGCATCATTGCCGTGAAATGTGGTCATTCCAGGATTTTAAAACGCTAGCGAACCTAGCGGTGGAAGTCAAGCTTTACTGAACAACGTGCATAAGACAGAGCAGCATCGCATGCTTTGCTGTCTTTTTCGCGCCAAGATACGGGAGGAGCCGTTCGTGATTATTGATACACAAAGGCCTACTTTGAGAATTTGCAGTTTGTTCTATGATGTCTATCTGTTTTGTGCTATCTATCTATCTATCTGTAAACCATTATAAGTGAAGTATAAAGCATTTATTTAGCATCGTAAACAAACAGGAAACAGATAGAACAACCGCGTTATTTCCTCTCGATCAATAGATGGTAAGATATATTATAAAGCATAGATAATACCGCCAGGTCAGTTGACATAAAGGAGATCGTGGAGCCCCAACAAGGAAAATACTAATCAGATCGTTCGCCTGCTTTACTCGGTCTGTTCCTCGATCGTATGAAGCTATATTCGCTAGTAAAATCTCAGTAAAACATTACCCATTGTGCCTTGTTTTTTCCAGTCAGTATACAACTGGACAACCGGAGGGAATGCATAAATTCATTAGATGAATAATGCCGGATAAATGGTTAACGCGTCCATTTTCAGTTGAATCATGCTTTCCGCCAAGGGGGTGGCTATGGTTGCCATGCAATATGAGATGCTTATTTTAATTACTTGCTTCGATTTGCAATGTTCTGAGAGGCGTCTGATTTGCATGTTCCGGTGTTGAAAGTTGTTTTGCATTGTCAGAGCACATAACTTACATCCAGCGGGATTTAATTTTATCAATCTCACATAATTTAATATAGAATTAATTGCAAATACAATTGATTGTGCGTTGAATTTTATGTCAATTTGAGCATATCAAAATATATTCAAAATATTTTCGCCCTATAGTTTTTCATAGAAGGTAATCAAATCAGCTTGATTAATCCGACAGCTTGATTAAAAAACATCACTCAGTCTGCATCAGATTTTTTTGAACGTAGCATTGAATTTGACTTATGTGTATAACAACAGTTTGCCTCCACGCCAAAATTTGGTTCTCGATATTTCCTAATGTTCTTTTCTAATTACCATTTACAATTTTGAAAAGAACTTCATCATCAACTAGGTGAATTGATATGTTTCTTTGTTAATGTGGCTTCCCTTACTATTTTGGAATATCATTTTGTTTGATTGATGTTCCAAACACCACCATAATCACGCCTTCCATTCTATTTCACACTAAACTGAGAAAAATGATAGTTTCGGATGAATAATTTTGCAATCGTTGCTCGTGAGGTAGACTGTGAAAGTATGGCAAAAACTATTGTTTTTTTAGTTTTATTCAAGTTTATCATAAATCAAACTGGAATTGGGTCGATCTATCTATCGTGTTAATAAAATATGAGTTATGAAAGTGGTGTGAAACAAAATATTGCAACATCTCATACTCTCTGGGACTAGACCATTTGTCTCTAGTTTGCTTTTTTTTTAATTTGTCATTGCGCATCTGGATGGGATTTATCTAACACATCTGAATTCGTTTGTACTCAATTTTCTCCAGCAGACCTGTTTGAGATCAGTTTTAAGAAATGTGGGAAACAAAATGAAGCAAAAGAATTATTACTATCGCCTTTGACTCCACATGCAAGCCCCATTCTAAGCTATGACTCAGTTAGCAGTCCTCAAAATCCTGACCATTTTGTATCACGATAGTTTTCTATAGTTTGGCATCACATGAAAGGTAAAAACTTAAATAATCCATTATTGATTATATGAGAATGAGAAACATTCTGAAAGAAAAGTTTTTTCACGAAAAAACTTGGTAAATAAACTAATTAGGATTCTTTCACAAATTACGTAACGCTAATTTTGATGATTTCGGACTCCCACTCTCCCTCTCGTAACACTTTTAGTATGTAAGGTTTAATTTTTTGAATGAATCGTATCGTATTTGTATAATTGAGATTGATTTCCTACTACCAACAGTCAAATTACAAATTGTAAAATTCTGTACCAAAAACGCCTACAGAGGAAATATTTGTACCATCATAGAAGGTTAAAACAGGCCTAGAGAGTTAATCAAGTTTTTAATGCTACTCTGCAAGTCGAAAGACCATTTCAAATTGGTATATTAATATTTCCTTTTTTCTTATTCTTATGAACATTAAATCACCCTCTCGATCCAATCTCACCCTTCTGACCCATTGTCACTTGCTATTTTTTATTCCACACAATAGAATAGAACATTGTAGCGTAAGGTACAGTTCACTGACCACTTGGTACCATTGTTTAATTCATGTCCCAAATAGTTACTCATCTTAACTTTACTCAACACTGTGCAGGGCTAGAAATTTAATTATCACCGTTAAAAAGGGTGAATATCATTATAGATCTGATCACTTTCAGTTTGACTCACATCACACGCACATTTTGTTGCTATTTTACGGACTACACTAAACGCGCTAATTATTGTGCTCATATTTGCTTTATCAGACACCTGCTACCTGTGTTTCGTCTATTAGAATCTATATAGAGAAGAGTTGGATGATAGGCACCGAACAGACTAGGCTATGATCACTTCCACACCTTTGAATTGATCCTTACGAATCAGACTCACAGCAAGCTTTGAAGCAGTCTCCACCGCGCACGCTGTCTTTTGTTTGATTTGGGAACGGACAGGTGAACGCTTATATCAAATTCATTTTTGCGAGAGAGCACGCTTAGGGAATATCACACAAAAATGTGTGCGCTTTGTGAATGATCTTATGCAGATATTAGTTAAAATCAATAATATAAATTGCATAATATATAAATAAATTGCATAATATATAATATTAATTGCATAATCAATAAATAAGAAATTGCATAACATTAAGCTATACGAGGCTTCATTAAGCACTTCCACAGTTATTAACTGCGAGGTTTCTAAGCCAGGTTACCATTTTTGCATTCGTATATCATGCCGTTTTAACCATATAACGATAGGCCTGTACATTTATGAGTGAATGATTATATTAATATTTGCGTATATCACTGAGACAAAGAGATTATCGAGTGCATGCATGTATTTTGATGTTTGTGTGTTTTAGAGGCCACCAGGTGGCCATCTGGAAGATCCGGAACATCCGTAAAAATGGTCGTTCATAAATTCATCGTAAGCGACAGGATTTTTGAACCATTTTCTGCCCGACCCTGAGCATGGAATCTATGCTTTAACCGCATACGGACCACCGTGTCGTTTTGGCTAGTCCTGAAGGGCGGAACATCCATAAAATGGTCAATTCGTAGATTCCATCGCAAAGCGACGATTTTTAGAACCATTTTCTGCCGAACCCTGGGGATGAAATTAATGCTTTGACCCACATGCGGACCATTGTGTCCACTGGGTGGTCCCATGGAAGATCCGGAACATCCGTAAAAATCGTAAATCCCATCATAAAGCGACGGGATTTTTTTTTTGAACATTTTCTGCTGGAACCCTGAGCATGGAATCTATGCTTTGATCCGCATACGGACCATCGTATCCATTGGCTGGTCCCTGGAAGATCCGAAATCCGTGAAATGGACAATTCCAGATATTCCATCGTAAAGCGGGGCAGCTATGTCCAAAGGCGACGATCCCCCCAGAGCCATTTGCGAGTTGTTGCGCCTGCCTAGGATGTGGTGGGGTTTGACAGTGGGCCTGTTAAGCCTCTATAAAAAGCTGCAAGTATCCACCGATAGGCTCCTTAGCTGACCGAGACAGGAGGAGGTTTGCGCAGGCCCAATGAGCCGCCTTTAAAACAACAACCATTACGAACGACATAGAAAATAATACGACTCATTAATCGGCAACGACCTGGAGCGACGAATAAAGGTTCACGATTGAGCTTGGAACATGGGAGCACAAGTCGCTGGAAGCCGCGGGTTTGCGTGGATAATTCACGATAAATTACATCCCCGCAACTGAGCGTCGTAGCGTTGCAGGAAATCTGCTGGACAAGACAGAAGAAGTGTGGAGAAAAGCGGGCATCGAGCGGCTACCTTCTGCAAAGCTGTGGCACCACCACAAACGAGCTGGGAACCGGCCATAGTGCTGGGGAAGATGCGCCAACGCGTGATTGGGTGGCAGCCAATCAACGTAAGGATGTGTATGGCCCCAAGGATAAAGGCCGTGTCTTCAACTATAGCATCATCAACTAAGGGTATGCGATAAGACACTTTTCCTGACGAAACGAAACGAAACGAAACTTAGAAATTTCTGTGTTGATTCGAAACAGAAACAAATCAAAATAAATATTAACTTTCGAGATTTCGAAACGATACGAAATCAACGTCCATTTAATTCAGAAACTTTTGAAACGAAACGAAATTTTATTTCCACCCGGAATTTTCGTTGAATTGATTATACATGTAATGCAATTCTGATTTCATTTTCTTAAAGTCAAATAACTGCTTTGCTATCAGTAGAATTATAGTTACAGAAAATCAGTATGTAATAAATCGCCGTGTTCGTTTAGCATTGGCGATAGGGCAATACCCAGCATTTGTACCGCTTTCAAAGGAATTCATCGTGGAATGAGTGCTCCCGAATGTGGTCAATTTATATCAGTTCAGCTTTATATCAGTAAGTATGTATATAAAAATATAAAGGAATTGTGTGATTTTTTTGTAATGCTTATTACGTAACTTTTCTAGGTAAACTTAGAAAAAGCTTAGAATATTATATACGTTTCCTCGATAGAGAACAGCTTATACGTTGAAAACATTTGATAAAAGTGCAAAATCCAATCTCCGAGTGGGTTCGTGCGTCTCTGAGTGGACGTTTGATCCGGGTGGATCACATGGATGAAAGTCCAATCTCCGAGTGGGTTGGTGCGTCTCTGAGAGGACGTTTGATTTGATTGGGTCCTGAAGAAGCAAATTAAATCTCCGAGTGATAAGCTTTGTTTATGACTGCATGAACAAGATCAGCTGTTGCCATGTATATAGAGTTAGAAAGTGTAAACTAAGAATATTGTTGGTTTTTTTTCCTGGTTTTGATGCAAGATTGATTTTCTAGAGTCTGAAAAGCTCTACTCATGACTGCATGAGCAAGATCAGCTGTAGCCGTGTATATAGAGATAGAAACTGTAAACTGAGATGAACTGAGAATGTTGTTGGAATTTTCCTGGTTTTGATGTAAGATTGATTTTCCAGAGCCTGGCAAGCTCTACTCATGACTGCATGAACAAGATCAGCTGTTGCTGTGTATATAGAGTTAGAAAGTGTAAACTGAGAGAAACTGAGAATGTTGTTGGAATTTTTCTAGTTTCGATGCAAGATTGATTATCCAGAGCCTGGTAAGCTCTACTGATGACTGCATGGACAAGATCAGCTGTTGCCGTGTATATAGATTTAGAAAGTGTAAACTGAGATGAACTGAGAATGTTGTTCGAATTTTTCTGGTTTTGATGCAAGATTGATTTTCCAGAGCCTGGCAAGCTCTACTCATGACTGCATGAACAAGATCAGCTGCCATGCATATAGAGTTAGAAAGTGTAAACTGAGAGGAACTGAGAATGTTGTTGGAATTTTCCTGGTTTTGATGCAAGATTGATTATCCAGAGCCTGAAAAGCTCTACTCATGACTGCATGGACAAAATCAGCTGTTGCCGTGTATATAGATTTAGAAAGTGTAAACTGAGATGAACTGAGAATGTTGTTGAAATTTTTCTGGTTTTGATGCAAGATTGATTTTCCAGAGCCTGGTAAGCTCTACTCAGGACTGCATGAACAAGATCAGCTGATGCCATGCATATAGAGTTAGAAAGTGTAAACTGAGAGGAACTGAGAATGTTTTTGGAATTTTCCTGGTTTTGATGCAAGATTGATTATTCAGAGCCTGAAAAGCTCTACTCATGACTGCATGGACAAGATCAGCTGTTGCCGTGTTTATAGATTTAGAAAGTGTAAACTGAGATGAACTGAGAATGTTGTTGGAATTTTTCTGGTTTTGATGCAAGATTGATTATCCAGAGCCTGAAAAGCTCTGCTCATGACTGCATGAACAAGATCAGCTGTTGCTGTGTATATAGAGTTAGAAAGTGTAAACTGAGATGAACTGAGAATGTTGTTGGAATTTTTCTGGTTTTGATGCAAGATTGATTTTTCAGAGCCTGGTAAGCTCTACCCATGACTGCATGATCAAGATCAGCTGTAGCCGTGTATATAGAGTTAGAAAGTGTAAGCTGAGATGAACTGAGAGTATTGTTGGAATTTTTCTGGTTTTGACGCAAGATTGATTTTCCAGAGCCTGGCAAGCTCTACTCATGACTGCATGAACAAGATCAGCTGTTGCCATGTAGAGTGTAGAGTGAGAAGGTGTAAACTTAGAAAAAGCTTAGAATATTATATACGTTTCCTCGATTGTGAACAGCTTATACGTTGAAAACATTTGATAAAAGTGCAAAATCCAATCTCCGAGTGGGTTGGTGCGGCTCTGAGAGGACGTTTGATCCGGGTGGATCACATGAATGAAAGTCCAATCTCCGAGTGGGTTGGTGCGTCTCTGAGAGGACGTTTGATTCGATTGGATCCTGAAGAAGCAAATTAAATCTCCGAGTGATACGCTTTGTCCATGACTGCATGAACAAGATCAGCTGTTGCCATGGGTATAGAGTTAGAAAGCGTAGACTGAGATGAACTGAAAATGTTGTTGGAATTTTTCTGGTTTTGATGCAAGATTGGATTCCCAGAGCCTGGTAAGCTCTACCCATGACTGCATGAACAAGATCAGTTGTTGCCGTGTATATAGATTTAGAAAGTGTAAACTGAGATGAACTGAGAATGTTGTTTTAATTTTTCTGGTTTTGATGCAAGATTGATTTTTCAGAGCCTGGTAAGCTCTACCCATGACTGCATGATCAAGATCAGCTGTCGCCGTGCATATAGAGTTAGGAAGTGTAAACTAAGATGAACTGAAAATTTTGTTGGAATTTTTCTGGTTTTGATGCAAGATTGGTTTCCCAGAGCCAGGAAAGCTCTACTCATGACTGCATGAACAAGATCAGCTTTTGCCGTGTATATAGATTTAGAAAGTGTAAACTGAGATGAACTGAGAATGTTTTTGGAATATTTCTGGTTTTGATGCAATATTGATTTTCCAGAGCCTGGTAAGCTCTACTCATGACTGCATGAACAAGATCAGCTGATGCCATGCATATAGAGTTAGAAAGTGTAAACTGAGAGGAACTGAGAATGTTGTTGGAATTTTCCTGGTTTTGATGCAAGATTGATTATCCAGAGCCTGAAAAGCTCTACTCATGACTGCATGGACAAGATCAGCTGTAGCCGTGTATATAGAGTTAGAAAGTGTAAGCTGAGATGAACTGAGAATGTTGTTGAAATTTTTCTGGTTTTGATGCAAGATTGATTTTCCAGAACCTGGCAAGCTCTTTTCATGACTGCATGAACAAGATCACCTGCCATGCATATAGAGTTAGAAAGTGTAAACTGAGAGGAACTGAGAATGTTGTTGGAATTTTCCTGGTTTTGATGCAAGATTGATTATCCAGAGCCTGAAAAGCTCTACTCATAACTGCATGGACAAAATCAGCTGTCGCCGTGTATATAGATTTAGAAAGTGTAAACTGAGATGAACTGAGAATGTTGTTGGAAGTTTTCTGGTTTTGATGCAAGATTAATTTTTCAGAGCCTGGTAAGCTCTACCCATGACTGCATGATCAAGATCAGCTGTAGCCGTGTATATAGAGTTAGAAAGTGTAAACTGAGATGAACTGAGAATGTTGTTGGATTTTTTCTGGTTTTGATGCAAGATTGATTATCCAGAGCCTGAAAAGCTCTACTCATGACTGCATGGACAAAATCAGCTGTTGCCGTGTATATAGATTTAGAAAGTGTAAACTGAGATGAACTGAGAATGTTGTTGGAATTTTTCTGGTTTTGATGCAAGATTGATTATCCAGAGCCTGAAAAGCTCTACTCATGACTGCATGGACAAGATCAGCTGTTGCTGTGTAAATAGAGTTAGAAAGTGTAAACTGAGAGGAACTGAGAATGTTGTTGGAATTTTCCTGGTTTTGATGCAAGATTGATTATCCAGAGCCTGAAAAGCTCTACTCATGACTGCATGGACAAAATCAGCTGTTGCCGTGTATATAGATTTAGAAAGTGTAAGCTGAGATGAACTGAGAGTATTGTTGGAATTTTTCTGGTTTTGATGCAAGATTGATTTTCCAGAGCCTGGCAAGCTCTACTCATGACTGCATGAACAAGATCAGCTGTTGCCATGTATATAGAGTGAGAAGGTGTAAACTTAGAAAAAGCTTAGAATATTATATACGTTTCCTCGATTGTGAACAGCTTATACGTTGAAAACATTTGATAAAAGTGCAAAATCCAATCTCCGAGTGGGTTGGTGCGTCTCTGAGTGGACGTTTGATCCTGGTGGATCACATGAATGAAAGTCCAATCTCCGAGTGGGTTGGTGCGTCTCTGAGAGGACGTTTGATTCGATTGGATCCTGAAGAAGCAAATTAAATCTCCGAGTGATAAGCTTTGTCCATGACTGCATGAACAAGATCAGCTGTTGCCATGTGTATAGAGTTAGAAAGCGTAGACTGAGATGAACTGAGAATGTTGTTGGAATTTTTTCTGGTTTTGATGCAAGATTGATTTTCTAGAGCCTGGCAAGCTCTACCCATGACTGCATGATCAAGATCAGCTGTCGCCGTGCATATAGAGTTAGAAAGTGTAAACTGAGATGAACTGAAAATGTTGTTGGAATTTTTCTGGTTTTGATGCAAGATTGGATTCCCAGAGCCTGGCAAGCTCTACTCATGACTGCATGAACAAGATCAGCTGTTGCCGTATATATAGATTTAGAAAGTGTAAACTGAGATGAACTGAGAATATTGTTGGATTTTTTTTTTCTGATTTTGATGCACGATTGATTTTCTAGAGCCTGGTAAGCTCTACTCATGACTGCATGACCAAGATCAGCTGTTACCTTATGTATAGAGTTAGAAAGCGTAAACTGAGATGAACTGAAAATGTTGTTGGAATTTTTCTGGTTTTGATGCAAGATTGGATTCCCAGAGCCTGGCAAGCTCTACTCATGACTGCATGAACAAGATCAGCTGTTGCCGTATATATAGATTTAGAAAGTGTAAACTGAGATGAACTGAGAATGTTGTTTTAATTTTTCTGGTTTTGATGCAAGATTGATTTTCAGAGCCTGAAAAGCTCTACCCATGACTGCATGATCAAGATCAGCTGTCGCCGTGCATATAGAGTTAGGAAGTGTAAACTAAGATGAACTGAGAATGTTGTTGGAATTTTTCTGGTTTTGATGCAAGATTGATTTTCCAGAGCCTGGTAAGCCCTACTCATGACTGCATGAACAAGATCAGCTGTTGCCATGTATAAAGAGTTAGAAAGTGTAAATTGAGTTGAACTGAGAATGTTGTTGGAATTTTTCTGGTTTTGATGCAAGATTGATTTTCCAGAGCCTGGTAAGCCCTACTCATGACTGCATGAACAAGATCAGCTGTTGCCATGTATATAGAGTTAGAAAGTGTAAACTGAGAGGAACTGAGAATGTTGTTGGAATTTTTCTGGTTTTGATGCAAGATTGATTTTCCAGAGCCTGAAAAGCTCTACTCATGACTGCATGGACAAGATCAGCTGTAGCCGTGTATATAGATCTAGAAAGTGTAAACTGAGATGAACTGAGAATGTTGTTGAAATTTTTCTGGTTTTGATGCAAGATTGATTTTCCAGAGCCTGGCAAGCTCTTTTCATAACTGCATGAACAAGATCACCTGCCATGCATATAGAGTTAGAAAGTGTAAACTGAGAGGAACTGAGAATGTTGTTGGAATTTTCCTGGTTTTGATGCAAGATTGATTATCCAGAGCCTGAAAAGCTCTACTCATAACTGCATGGACAAAATCAGCTGTCGCCGTGTATATAGATATAGAAAGTGTAAACTGAGATGAACTGAGAATGTTGTTGGAAATTTTCTGGTTTTGATGCAAGATTGATTTTCCAGAGCCTGGAAAGCTCTACCCATGACTGCATGAACAAGATCAGCTGTTGCCATGTATATAGAGTTAGAAAGTGTAAACTGAGATGAACTGAGAATGTTGTTGGAATTTTCCTGGTTTTGATGCAAGATTGATTATCCAGAGCCTGAAAAGCTCTACTCATGACTGCATGGACAAAATCAGCTGTTGCCGTGTATATAGATTTAGAAAGTGTAAACTGAGATGAACTGAGAATGTTGTTGGAATTTTCCTGGTTTTGATGCAAGATTGATTATCCAGAACCTGAAAAGCTCTACTCATGACTGCATGGACAAGATCAGCTGTTGCTGTGTAAATAGAGTTAGAAAGTGTAAACTGAGATGAACTGAGAATGTTGTTGGAATTTTTCTGGTTTTGATGCAAGATTGATTTTTCAGAGCCTGGTAAGCTCTACTCATGACTGCATGAACAAGATCAGCTGTTGGCATATATATAGAGTTAGAAAGTGTAAACTGAGATGAACTGAGAATGTTGTTGGAAGTTTTCTGGTTTTGATGCAAGATTGATTTTCCAGAGCCTCGCAAGCTCTACTCATGACTGCATGAACAAGATCAGCTGTTGCCATGTATATAGAGTGAGAAAGTGTAAACTTAGAAAAAGCTTAGAATATTAAATACGTTTCTTCGATTGTGAACAGCTTATATACGTTGAAAACTTTTGATAAAAGTGCAAAATCCAATCTCCGTGCGTCTCTGAGTGGACGTTTGATTCGATTGGATCCTGAAGAAGCAAATTAAATCTCCGAGTGATAAGCTTTGTCCATGACTGCATGAACAAGATCAGCTGTTGCCATGTGTATAGAGTTAGAAAGCGTAGACTGAGATGAACTGAGAATGTTGTTGGAATTTTTTCTGGTTTTGATGCAAGATTGATTTTCTAGAGCCTGGCAAGCTCTACCCATGACTGCATGATCAAGATCAGCTGTTGCCGTGTATATAGATTTAGAAAGTGTAAACTGAGATGAACTGAGAATGAACATGATCAGCTGTTGCCATGTATATAGAGCTAGAAAGTGTAAACTGAGATGAACTGAGAATGTTGTTGGAATTATCCTGGTTTTGATGCAATGTTGATTTTCCAGAGCCTGGTAAGCTCTACTCATGACTGCATGAACAAGAGCAGCTGTTGCCGTGTATATAGAGTTAGAAAGTGTAAACTGAGATGAACTGAGAATGTTGTTGGAAGTTTTCTGGTTTTGATGCAAGATTGATTTTTCAGAGCCTGGTAAGCTCTACTCATGACTGCATGAACATGATCAGCCGTTGCCGTGTATATAGAGTTAGAAAGTGTAAACTGAGATTAACTGAGAATGTTGTTGGAAGTTTTCTGGTTTTGATGCAAGATTGATTGTTCAGAGCCTGGTAAGCTCTACTCATGATTGCATGAACAAGATCAGCTGTTGCCATGTATATAGAGCTAGAAAGTGTAAACTGAGAGGTACTGAGAATGTTGTTGGAATTATCCTGGTTTTGATGCAAGATTGATTTTCCAGAGCCTGGTAAGCTCTACCCATGACTGCATGAACAAGATCAGTTGTTGCCACGCATATAGAGTGAGAACGTGTAAACTTCGATTGGATCCTGGAGAAGCAAATTAAATCTCCGAGTGATAAGCTTTGTCCATGACTGCATGAACAAGATCAGCTGTTGCCATGTGTATAGAGTTAGAAAGCGTATACTGAGATGAACTGAAAATGTTGTTGGAATTTTTCTGGTTTTGATGCAAGATTGGATTCCCAGAGCCTGGCCAGCTCTACTCATGACTGCATGAACAAGATCAGCTGTTGCCATGTGTATAGAGTTAGAAAGCGTAGACTGAGATGAAATGAAAATGTTGTTGGAATTTGTCTGGTTTTGATGTAATATTGGTTTCCCAGAGCCTGGCAAACTCTACTCACGACTGCATGAACAAGATCAGCTGTTGCCATGTATATATAGCTAGAAAGTGTAAACTGAGAATGTTGTTGGAATTTTTCTGTTTTTTGATGCAAGATTGATTTTTCAGAGCCTGGTAAGCTCTACCCATGACTGCATGATTAAGATCAGCTGTAGCCGTGTATATAGAGTTAGAAAGTGTAAACTGAGATGAACTGAGAATGTTGTTGGAATTTTCCTGGTTTTGATGCAAGATTGATTTTTCAGAGCCTGATAAGCTCTACTCATGACTGCATGAACAAGATCAGCTGTTGCCATGTATATGGTGTTAGAAAGTGTAAACTGAGATGAACTGAGAATGTTGTTGGAATTTTTTCTGGTTTTGATGCAAGATTGGTTTCCCAGAGCCTGGCAAGCTCTACTCATGACTGCATGAACAAGATCAGCTGTTGCCATGTATATAGAGTTAGAAAGTGTAAACTGAGAGGAACTGAGAATGTTGTTGGAATTTTCCTGGTTTTGATGCAAGATTGATTATCCAGAGCCTGAAAAGCTCTACTCATGACTGCATGGACAAAATCAGCTGTTGCCGTGTATATAGATTTAGAAAGTGTAAACTGAGATGAACTGAGAATGTTGTTGAAATTTTTCTGGTTTTGATGCAAGATTGATTTTTCAGAGCCTGGTAAGCTCTACTCAGGACTGCATGAACAAGATCAGCTGATGCCATACATATAGAGTTAGAAAGTGTAAACTGAGAGGAACTGAGAATGTTGTTGGAATTTTTCTGGTTTTGATGCAAGATTGGTTATCCAGAGCCTGAAAAGCTCTACCCATGACTGCATGAACAAGATCAGTTGTTGCCGTGTATATAGATTTAGAAAGTGTAAACTGAGATGAACTGAGAATGTTGTTTTAATTTTTCTGGTTTTGATGCAAGATTGATTATCCAGAGCCTGAAAAGCTCTGCTCATGACTGCATGAACAAGATCAGCTGTTGCTGTGTATATAGAGTTGGAAAGTTTTTTTTTTTATTTTATTTTTTTTTATTTCTTTATTAAGGTGTTTTTTTAATCTACAGACTAAAGAGTTGGAAAGTGTAAACTGAGATGAACTGAGAATGTTGTTGGAATTTTTCTGGTTTTGATGCAAGATTGATTTTTCAGAGCCTGGTAAGCTCTACCCATGACTGCATGATCCAGATCAGCTGTAGCCGTGTATATAGAGTTAGAAAGTGTAAGCTGAGATGAACTGAGAGTATTGTTGGAATTTTTCTGGTTTTGATGCAAGATTGATTTTCCAGAGCCTGGCAAGCTCTACTCATGACTGCATGAACAAGATCAGCTGTTGCCATGTATATAGAGTGAGAAGGTGTAAACTTAGAAAAAGCTTAGAATATTATATACGTTTCCTCGATTGTGAACAGCTTATACGTTGAAAACATTTGATAAAAGTGCAAAATCCAATCTCCGAGTGGGTTGGTGCGTCTCTGAGTGGACGTTTGATCCGGGTGGATCACATTGATGAAAGTCCAATCTCCGAGTGGGTTGGTGCGTCTCTGAGAGGACGTTTGATCCGGTTGGATCCTAAGAAGCAAATTAAATCTCCGAGTGATAAGCTTTGTCCATGACTGCATGAACAAGATCAGCTGTTGCCATGTATAAAGAGTTAGAAAGTGTAAATTGAGTTGAACTGAGAATGTTGTTGGAATTTTTCTGGTTTTGATGCAAGATTGGATTCCCAGAGCCTGGCAAGCTCTACTCATGACTGCATGAACAAGATCAGCTGTTGCCGTGTATATAGATTTAGAAAGTCTAAACTGAGATGAACTGATAATGTTGTTTTAATTTTTCTGGTTTTGATGCAAGATTGATTTTTCAGAGCCTGGTAAGCTCTACCCATGACTGAATGATCAAGATCAGCTGTCGCCGTGCATATAGAGTTAGGAAGTGTAAACTGAGATGAACTGAGGATGTTGTTGGAATTTTTCTGATTTTGATGCCAGATTGATTTTCCAGAGCCTGTAAGTCCTACTCATGACTGCATGAACAAGATCAGCTATTGCCATGTATAAAGAGTTAGAAAGTGTAAATTGAGTTGAACTGAGAATGTTGTTGGAATTTTTCTGGTTTTGATGCAAGATTGATTTTCCAGAGCCTGGTAAGCCCTACTCATGGCTGCATGAACAAGATCAGCTGATGCCATGCATATAGAGTTATAAAGTGTAAACTGAGAGGAACTGAGAATGTTGTTGGAATTTTCCTGGTTTTGATGCAAGATTGATTATCCAGAGCCTGAAAAGCTCTACTCATGACTGCATGGACAAGATCAGCTGTTGTCGTGTATATAGATTTAGAAAGTGTAAACTGAGATGAACTGAGAATGTTGTTGAAATTTTCCTGGTTTTGATGCAAGATTGATTTTCCAGAGCCTGGCAAGCTCTTTTCATGACTGCATGAACAAGATCACCTGCCATGCATATAGAGTTAGAAAGTGTAAACTGAGAGGAACTGAGAATGTTGTTGGAATTTTCCTGGTTTTGATGCAAGATTGATTATCCAGAGCCTGAAAAGCTCTACTCATGACTGCATGGACAAAATCAGCTGTTGCCGTGTATATAGATTTAGAAAGTGTAAACTGAGATGAACTGAGAATGTTGTTGGAATTTTTCTGGTTTTGATGCAAGATTGATTTTCCAGAGCCTGGCAAGCTCTACTCATGACTGCATGAACAAGATCAGCTGTTGCCGTGTATATAGATTTAGAAAGTGTAAACTGAGATGAACTGAGAATGGTGATGGAATTTTTCTGGTTTTGATGCAAGATTGATTTTCCAGAGCCTGGCAAGCTCTTTTCATAACTGCATGAACAAGATCACCTGCCATGCATATAGAGTTAGAAAGTGTAAACTGAGAGGAACTGAGAATGTTGTTGGAATTTTCCTGGTTTTGATGCAAGATTGATTATCCAGAGCCTGAAAAGCTCTACTCATGACTGCATGGACAAAATCAGCTGTTGCCGTGTATATAGACTTAGAAAGTGTAAACTGAGAGGAACTGAGAATGTTGTTGGATTTTTTCTGGTTTTGATGCAAGATTGATTATCCAGAGCCTGAAAAGCTCTACTCATGACTGCATGGACAAAATCAGCTGTTGCCGTGTATATAGATTTAGAAAGTGTAAACTGAGATGAACTGAGAATGTTGTTGGAATTTTTCTGGTTTTGATGCAAGATTGATTTTCTAGAGCCTGGCAAGCTCTTTTTCATGACTGCATGAACAAGATCACCTGCCATGCATATAGAGTTAGAAAGTGTAAACTGAGAGGAACTGAGAATGTTGTTGGAATTTTCCTGGTTTTGATGCAAGATTGATTATCCAGAGCCTGAAAAGCTCTACTCATGACTGCATGGACAAAATCAGCTGTTGCCGTGTATATAGATTTAGAAAGTGTAAATTGAGTTGAACTGAGAATGTTGTTGGAATTTTTCTGGTTTTGATGCAAGATTGATTTTCCAGAGCCTGGTAAGCCCTACTCATGACTGCATGAACAAGATCAGCTGTTGCCATGTATATAGAGTTAGAAAGTGTAAACTGCGAGGAACTGAGAATGTTGTGGAATTTTCCTGGTTTTGATGCAAGATTGATTATCCAGAGCCTGAAAAGCTCTACTCATGACTGCATGGACAAGATCAGCTGTTGCCGTGTATATAGATTTAGAAAGTGTAAACTGAGATGAACTGAGAATGTTGTTGGAATTTTCCTGGTTTTGATGCAAGATTGATTATCCAGAGCCTGGTAAGCTCTACTCATGACTGCATGAACAAGATCAGCTGATGCCATGCATATAGAGTTAGAAAGTGTAAACTGAGAGGAACTGAGAATGTTGTTGGAATTTTCCTGGTTTTGATGCAAGATTGATTATCCAGAGCCTGAAAAGCTCTACTCATGACTGCATGAACAAGATCAGCTGTCGCCGTGTATATAGATTTAGAAAGTGTAAACTGAGATGAACTGAGAATGTTGTTGAATTTTTTCTGGTTTTGATGCAGGATTGATTTTCCAGAGCCTGGCAAGCTCTTTTCATGACTGCATGAACAAGATCACCTGCCATGCATATATAGGTAGAAAGTGTAAACTGAGAGGAACTGAGAAGGTTGTTGGAATTTTCCTGGATTTGAGGCAAGATTGATTATCCAGAGCCTGAAAAGCTCTACTCATGACTGCCTGGACAAAATCAGCTGTTGCCGTGTATATAGATTTAGAAAGTGTAAACTGAGATGAACTGAGAATGTTGTTGGAATTTTTCTGGTTTTGATGCAAGATTGATTTTCCAGAGCCTGGTAAGCTCTACTCATGACTGCATGAACAAGATCAGCTGATGCCATGCATATAGAGTTAGAAAGTGTAAACTGAGAGGAACTGAGAATGTTTTTGGAATTTTCCTGGTTTTGATGCAAGATTGATTATTCAGAGCCTGAAAAGCTCTACTCATGACTGCATGGACAAGATCAGCTGTTGCCGTGTTTATAGATTCAGAAAGTGTAAACTGAGATGAACTGAGAATGTTGTTAGAATTTTTCTGGTTTTGATGCAAGATTGATTATCCAGAGCCTGAAAAGCTCTGCTCATGACTGCATGAACAAGATCAGCTGTTGCTGTGTATATAGAGTTAGGAAGTGTAAACTGAGAGAAACTGAGAATGTTGTTGGAATTTTTCTGGTTTTGATGCAAGATTGGTTTCCCAGAGCCTGGCAAGCTCTACTCATGACTGCATGAACAAGATCAGCTGTTGCCGTATATATAGATTTAGAAAGTGTAAACTGAGATGAACTGAGAATGTTGTTGGAAATTGTCTGGTTTAGATGCAAGATTGATTTTCCAGAGCCTGGCAAGCTCTACTCATGAGTGCATGAACAAGATCAGCTGTTGCCATGTATATAGAGTGAGAAGGTGTAAACTTAGAAAAAGCTTAGAATATTATATACGTTTCCTCGATTGTGAACAGCTTATACGTTGAAAACATTTGATAAAAGTGCAAAATCCAATCTTAGAGTGGGTTGGTGCGTCTCTGAGTGGACGTTTGATCCTGGTGGATCACATGAATGAAAGTCCAATCTCCGAGTGGGTTGGTGCGTCTCTGAGAGGACTTTTGATTCGATTGGATCCTGAAGAAGCAAATTAAATCTCCGAGTGATAAGCTTTGTCCATGACTGCATGAACAAGATCAGCTGTTGCCATGTGTATAGAGTTAGAAAGTGAACTGAGAATGTTGTTGGAATTTTTTCTGGTTTTGATGCAAGGTTGATTTTCTAGAGCCTGGCAAGCTCTACCCATGACTGCATGGACAAGATCAGCTGTCGCCGTGCATATAGAGTTAGAAAGTGTAAACTGAGATGAACTGAAATGTTGTTGGAATTTTTCTGGTTTTGATGCAAGATTGGATTCCCAGAGCCTGGCAAGCTCTACTCATGACTGCATGAACAAGATCAGCTGTTGCCGTGTATATAAATTTAGAAAGTGTAAACTGAGATGAACTGAGAATGTTGTTGGAATTATCCTGGTTTTGATGCAATATTGATTTTCCAGAGCCTGGTAAGCTCTACTCATGACTGCATGAACAAGATCAGATGTCGCCGTGCATATAGAGTTCGAAAGTGTAAACTGAGATGAACTGAGAATGTTGTTGGAATTATCCTGGTTTTGATGCAATGTTGATTTTCCAGAGCCTGGCAAGCTCTACTCATGACTGCATGAACAAGAGCAGCTGTTGCCGTGTATATAGAGTTAGAAAGTGTAAACTGAGATGAACTGAGAATGTTGTTGGAAGTTTTCTGGTTTTGATGCAAGATTGATTTTCCAGAGCCTCGCAAGCTCTACTCATGACTGCATGAACAAGATCAGATGTTGCCACGTATATAGAGCTAGAAAGTGTAAACTGAGATGAATTGAGAATGTTGTTGGAATTATCCTGGTTTTGATGCAAGATTGATTTTTCATAGCCTGGTAAGCTCTACTCATGACTGCATGAACAAGAGCAGCTGTTGCCGTGTATATAGAGCTTGAAAGTGTAAACTGAGATGAATTGAGAATGTTGTTGGAATTATCCTGGTTTTGATGCAAGATTGATTTTTCATAGCCTGGTAAGCTCTACTCATGACTGCATGAACATGATCAGCTGTTGCCATGTATATAGAGCTTGAAAGTGTAAACTGAGATGAACTGAGAATGTTGTTGGAATTTTTCTGGTTTTGATGCAAGATTGATTTTCCAGAGCCTGGTCAGCCCTACTCATGACTGCATGAACAAGATCAGCTGTTGCCATGTATAAAGAGTTAGAAAGTGTAAACTGAGATGAACTGAGAATGTTGTTGGAATTTTCCTGGTTTTGATGCAAGATTGATTTTCCAGAGCCTGGCAAGCTCTACTCATGACTGCATGAACAAGATCAGCTGTTGCCATGTATATAGAGTGAGAAGGTGTAAACTTCGATTGGATCCTGAAGAAGCAAATTAAATCTCCGAGTGATAAGCTTTGTCCATGACTGCATGAACAAGATCAGCTGTTGCCATGTGTATAGAGTTAGAAAGCGTAGACTGAGATGAACTGAGAATGTTGTTGGAATTTTTCTGGTTTTGATGCAAGATTGATTTTCCAGAGCCTGGCAAGCTCTACTCATGACTGCATGAACAAGATCAGCTGTTGCCATGTATATAGAGCTAGAAAGTGTAAACTGAGAATGTTGTTGGAATTTTTCTGGTTTTGATGCAAGATTGATTTTCCAGAGCCTGGTAAGCTCTACCCATGACTGCATGAACAAGATCAGCTGTTGCCATGTATATGGAGTTAGAAAGTGTAAGCTGAGATGAACTGAGAATGTTGTTGTAATTTTTCTGGTTTTGATGCAAGATTGATTTTTCAGAGCCTGGTAAGCTCTACTCATGACTGCATGAACAAGATCAGCTGTTGCCACGTATATAGAGTTAGAAAGTGTAAACTGAGATGAACTGAGAATATTGTTGGAATTTTTCTGGTTTTGATGCAAGATTGATTTTTCAGAACCTGGTAAGCTCTACTTATGACTGCATGAACAAAATCAGCTGTTGCCATACATATAGAGTTAGAAAGTGTAAACTGAGATGAACTGAGAATGTTGTTGGAATTTTCCAGGTTTTGATGCAAGATTGATTATCCAGAGCCTGAAAAGCTCTACTCATGACTGCATGGACAAAATCAGCTGTTGCCGTGTATATAGATTTAGAAAGTGTAAACTGAGATGAACTGAGAATGTTGTTGGAATTTTTCTGGTTTTGATGCAAGATTGATTTTTCAGAGCCTGGTAAGCTCTACTCAGGACTGCATGAACAAGATCAGCTGATGCCATGCATATAGAGTTAGAAAGTGTAAACTGAGAGGAACTGAGAATGTTTTTGGAATTTTCCTGGTTTTGATGCAAGATTGATTTTCTAGAGTCTGAAAAGCTCTACTCATGACTGCATGGACAAGATCAGCTGTTGCCGTGTTTATAGATTTAGAAAGTGTAAACTGAGATGAACTGAGAATGTTGTTGGAATTTTTCTGGTTTTGATGCAAGATTGATTATCCAGAGCCTGAAAAGCTCTGCTCATGACTGAATGAACAAGATCAGCTGTTGCTGTGTATATAGAGTTGGAAAGTTTTTTTTTTATTTTTGTTTCTTTATTAAGGTGTTTTTTAATCTACAGACTAAAGAGTTGGAAAGTGTAAACTGAGATGAACTGAGGATGTTGTTGGAATTTTCCTGGTTTTGATGCAAGATTGATTATCCAGAGCCTGAAAAGCTCTACTCATGACTGCATGGACAAGATCAGCTGTAGCCGTGTATATAGAGTTAGAAAGTGTAAGCTGAGATGAACTGAGAGTATTGTTGGAATTTTTCTGGTTTTGATGCAAGATTGATTTTCCAGAGCCTGGCAAGCTCTACTCATGACTGCATGAACAAGATCAGCTGTTGCCATGTATATAGAGTGAGAAGGTGTAAACTTAGAAAAAGCTTAGAATATTATATACGTTTCCTCGATTGTGAACAGCTTATACGTCGAAAACATTTGATAAAAGTGCAAAATCCAATCTCCGAGTGGGTTGGTGCGTCTCTGAGTGGACGTTTGATCTGGGTGGATCACATGAATGAAAGTCCAATCTCCGAGTAGGTTGGTGCGTCTCTGAGAGGACGTTTGATTCGATTGGATCCTGAAGAAGCAAATTAAATCTCCGAGTGATAAGCTTTGTCCATGACTGCATGAACAAGATCAGCTGTTGCCATGTGTATAGAGTTAGAAAGCGTAGACTGAGATGAACTGAAAATGTTGTTGGAATTTTTCTGGTTTTGATGCAAGATTGGATTCCCAGAGCCTGGCAAGCTCTACTCATGACTGCATGAACAAGATCAGCTGTTGCCATGTATATGGAGTTAGAAAGTGTAAACTGAGATGAACTGAGAATGTTGTTGAAATTTTTCTGATTTTGATGCAAGATTGATTTTCCAGAGCCTGGTAAGCTCTACCCATGACTGCATGAACAAGATCAGCTGTCGCCGTGCATATAGAGTTAGGAAGTGTAAACTAAGATGAACTGAAAATTTTGTTGGAATTTTTCTGGTTTTGATGCAAGATTGATTTTCCAGAGCCTGGTAAGCTCTACTCATGACTGCATGAACAAGATCAGCTTTTGCCATGTATATAGAGTTAGAAAGTGTAAATTGAGTTGAACTGAGAATGTTGTTGGAATTTTTCTGGTTTTGATGCAAGATTGATTTTCCAGAGCCTGGTAAGCTCTACTCATGACTGCATGAACAAGATCAGCTGATGCCATGCATATAGAGTTATAAAGTGTAAACTGAGAGGAACTGAGAATGTTGTTGGAATTTTCCTGGTTTTGATGCAAGATTGATTATCCAGAGCCTGAAAAGCTCTACTCATGACTGCATGGACAAGATCAGCTGTAGCCGTGTATATAGAGTTAGAAAGTGTAAGCTGAGATGAACTGAGAGTATTGTTGGAATTTTTCTGGTTTTGATGCAAGATTGATTTTCCAGAGCCTGGCAAGCTCTTCTCATGACTGCATGAACAAGATCAGCTGCCATGCATATAGAGTTAGAAAGTGTAAACTGAGATGAACTGAGAATGTTGTTGGAATTTTTTCTGGTTTTGATGCAAGATTGATTTTCTAGAGCCTGGTAAGCTCTACCCATGACTGCATGGACAAAATCAGCTGTTGCCGTGTATATAGATTTAGAAAGTGTAAACTTAGATGAACTGAGAATGTTGTTGGAATTTTTCTGGTTTTGATGCAAGATTGATTTTCTAGAGCCTGGTAAGCTCTACCCATGACTGCATGGACAAGATCAGCTGTTGCCTTGTATATAGATTTAGAAAGTGTAAACTGATATAAACTGAGAATGTTGTTGACATTTTTCTGGTTTTGATGCAAGATTGATTTTCCAGAGCCTGGCAAGCTCTTTTCATGACTGCATGAACAAGATCACCTGCCATGCATATAGAGTTAGAAAGTGTAAACTGAGAGGAACTGAGAATGTTGTTGGAATTTTCCTGGTTTTGATGCAAGATTGATTATCCAGAGCCTGAAAAGCTCTACTCATGACTGCATGGACAAAATCAGCTGTTGCCGTGTATATAGATTTAGAAAGTGTAAACTGAGATGAACTGAGAATGTTGTTGGAATTTTCCTGGTTTTGATGCAAGATTGATTATCCAGAGCCTGAAAAGCTCTACTCATGACTGCATGGACAAAATCAGCTGTTGCCGTGTATATAGATTTAGAAAGTGTAAACTGAGATGAACTGAGAATGTTGTTGGAATTTTTCTGGTTTTGATGCAAGATTGATTTTCCAGAGCCTGGCAAGCTCTTTTCATGACTGCATGAACAAGATCACCTGCCATGCATATAGAGTTAGAAAGTGTAAACTGAGAGGAACTGAGAATGTTGTTGGAATTTTCCTGGTTTTGATGCAAGATTGATTATCCAGAGCCTGAAAAGCTCTACTCATGACTGCATGGACAAAATCAGCTGTTGCCGTGTATATAGATTTAGAAAGTGTAAACTAAGATGAGCTGAGAATATTGTTGGAATTTTTTGGTTTTGATGCAAGATTGATTTTCTAGGGCCTGGATAGCTCTACTCATGACTGCATGCACAAAATCAACCGTTACCTATGTATAGAGTTAGAAAGTGTAAACTGAGATGAACTGAGAATGTTTTTGGAATTTTCCTGGTTTTGATGCAAGATTGATAATCCAGAGCCTGAAAAGCTCTACTCATGACTGCATGGACAAGATCAGCTGTTGCCGTGTATATAGATTTAGAAAGTGTAAACTGAGATGAACTGAGAATGTTGTTGGAATTTTCCTGGTTTTGATGCAAGATTGATTATCCAGAGCCTGGTAAGCTCTACTCATGACTGCATGAACAAGATCAGCTGATGCCATGCATATAGAGTTAGAAAGTGTAAACTGAGAGGAACTGAGAATGTTGTTGGAATATTCCTGGTTTTGATGCAAGATTGATTATCCAGAGCCTGGTAAGCTCTACTCATGACTGCATGGACAAGATCAGCTGTGGCCACGTATATAGAGTTAGAAAGTGTAAACTGAGAAGATCTGAGAATGTTGTTGAATTTTTCTGGTTTTGATGCAAGATTGATTTTCCAGAGCCTGGCAAGCTCTTTTCATGACTGCATGAACAAGATCACCTGCCATGCATATAGAGTTAGAAAGTGTAAACTGAGAGGAACTGAGAATGTTGTTGGAATTTTCCTGGCTTTGATGCAAGATTGATTATCCAGAGCCTGAAAAGCTCTACTCATGACTGCATGGACAAAATCAGCTGTTGCCGTGTATATAGATTTAGAAAGTGTAAACTGAGATGAACTGAGAATGTTGTTGGAATTTTTCTGGTTTTGATGCAAGATTGATTTTCCAGAGCCTGGTAAGCTCTACTCATGACTGCATGAACAAGATCAGCTGATGCCATGCATATAGAGTTAGAAAGTGTAAACTGAGAGGAACTGAGAATGTTGTTGGAATTTTCCTGGTTTTGATGCAAGATTGATTATCCAGAGCCTGAAAAGCTCTACTTATGACTGCATGGACAAGATCAGCTGTTGCCGTGTATATAGATTTAGAAAGTGTAAACTGAGATGAACTGAGAATGTTGTTGGAATTTTTCTGGTTTTGATGCAAGATTGATTATCCAGAGCCTGAAAAGCTCTGCTCATGACTGCATGAACAAGATCAGCTGTTGCTGTGTATATAGAGCTAGAAAGTGTAAACTGAGATGAACTGAGAATGTTGTTGGAATTTTTCTGGTTTTGATGCAAGATTGATGTTCTAGGGCCTGGTAAGCTCTGCTCATGACTGCATGAACAAGATCAGCTGTAGCCGTGTATATAGAGTTAGAAAGTGTAAGCTGAGATGAACTGAGAGTATTGTTGGAATTTTTCTGGTTTTGATGCAAGATTGATTTTCCAGAGCCTGGCAAGCTCTACTCATGACTGCATGAACAAGATCAGCTGTTGCCATGTATATAGAGTGAGAAGGTGTAAACTTAAAAAGCTTAGAATATTATATACGTTTCCTCGATTGTGAACAGCTTATACGTTGAAAACATTTGATAAAAGTGCAAAATCCAATCTCCGAGTGGGTTGGTGCGTCTCTGAGTGGACGTTTGATCTGGGTGGATCACATGAATGAAAGTCCAATCTCCGAGTAGGTTGGTGCGTCTCTGAGAGGACGTTTGATTCGATTGGATCCTGAAGAAGCAAATTAAATCTCCGAGTGATAAGCTTTGTCCATGACTGCATGAACAAGATCAGCTGTTGCCATGTGTATAGAGTTAGAAAGCGTAGACTGAGATGAACTGAAAATGTTGTTGGAATTTTTCTGGTTTTGATGCAAGATTGGATTCCCAGAGCCTGGCAAGCTCTACTCATGACTGCATGAACAAGATCAGCTGTTGCCGTGTATATAGAGTTAGAAACTGAGATGAACTGAGAATGTTGGAACTTTTCTGGTTTTGATGCAAGATTGATTTTTCAGAGCCTGGTAAGCTCTACCCATGACTGAATGATCAAGATCAGCTGTCGCCGTGCATATAGAGTTAGGAAGTGTAAACTGAGATGAACTGAGAATGTTGTTGGAATTTTTCTGGTTTTGATGCAAGATTGATTTTCCAGAGCCTGTAAGCCCTACTCATGACTGCATGAACAAGATCAGCTGTTGCCATGTATAAAGAGTTAGAAAGTGTAAATTGAGTTGAACTGAGAATGTTGTTGGAAATTTTCTGGTTTTGATGCAAGATTGATTTTCCGGAGCCTGGTAAGCTCTACTCATGACTGCATGAACAAGATCAGCTGATGCCATGCATATAGAGTTATAAAGTGTAAACTGAGAGGAACTGAGAATGTTGTTGGAATTTTCCTGGTTTTGATGCAAGATTGATTATCCAGAGCCTGAAAAGCTCTACTCATGACTGCATGGACAAGATCAGCTGTAGCCGTGTATATAGAGTTAGAAAGTGTAAGCTGAGATGAACTGAGAATGTTGTTGAAATTTTCCTGGTTTTGATGCAAGATTGATTTTCCAGAGCCTGGCAAGCTCTTTTCATGACTGCATGAACAAGATCACCTGCCATGCATATAGAGTTAGAAAGTGTAAACTGAGAGGAACTGAGAATGTCGTTGGAATTTTCCTGGTTTTGATGCAAGATTGATTATCCAGAGCCTGAAAAGCTCTACTCATGACTGCATGGACAAAATCAGCTGTTGCCGTGTATATAGATTTAGAAAGTGTAAATTGAGTTGAACTGAGAATGTTGTTGGAATTTTTCTGGTTTTGATGCAAGATTGATTTTCCAGAGCCTGGTAAGCCCTGCTCATGACTGCATGAACAAGATCAGCTGTTGCCATGTATATAGAGTTAGAAAGTGTAAACTGAGTTGAACTGAGAATGTTGTTGAAATTTTTCTGGTTTTGATGCAAGATTGATTTTCCAGAGCCTGGCAAGCTCTTTTCATGACTGCATGAACAAGATCACCTGCCATGCATATAGAGTTAGAAAGTGTAAACTGAGAGGAACTGAGAATGTTGTTGGAATTTTCCTGGTTTTGATGCAAGATTGATTATCCAGAGCCTGAAAAGCTCTTCTCATGACTGCATGGACAAAATCAGCTGTTGCCGTGTATACAGATTTGGAAAGTGTAAACTGAGAGGAACTGAGAATGTTGTTGGAATTTTCCTGGTTTTGATGCAAGATTGATTATCCAGAGCCTGAAAAGCTCTACTCATGACTGCATGAACAAGATCAGCTGTTGCCGTGTATATAGATTTAGAAAGTGTAAACTGAGATGAACTGAGAATGTTGTTTTAATTTTTCTGGTTTTGATGCAAGATTGATTATCCAGAGCCTGAAAAGCTCTGCTCATGACTGCATGAACAAGATCAGCTGCCATGCATATAGAGTTAGAAAGTGTAAACTGAGAGGAACTGAGAATGTTGTTGGAATTTTCCTGGTTTTGATGCAAGATTGATTATCCAGAGCCTGAAAAGCTCTACTCATGACTGCATGGACAAAATCAGCTGTTGCCGTGTATATAGATTTAGAAAGTGTAAACTTAGATGAACTGAGAATGTTGTTGGAATTTTTCTGGTTTTGATGCAAGATTGATTATCCAGAGCCTGGTAAGCTCTACTCATGACTGCATGAACAAGATCAGCTGTTGCCATGCATAAAGGGATAGAAAGGGTAAATTGAGGTGAACTGAGAATGTTTTGGAATTTTCCTGGTTTTGATGCAAGATTGATTATCCAGAGCCTGAAAAGCTCTACTCATGACTGCATGGACAAGATCAGCTGTTGCCGTGTATATAGATTTAGAAAGTGTAAACTGAGATGAACTGAGAATGTTGTTGGAATTTTCCTGGGTTTTATGCAAGATTGATTATCCAGAGCCTGGTAAGCTCTACTCATGACTGCATGAACAAGATCAGCTGATGCCATGCATATAGAGTTAGAAAGTGTAAACTGAGAGGAACTGAGAATGTTGTTGGAATTTTCCTGGTTTTGATGCAAGATTGATTATCCAGAGCCTGAAAAGCTCTACTCATGACTGCATGGACAAGATCAGCTGTAGCCATGTATATAGATTTAGAAAGTGTAAACTGAGAAGATCTGAGAATGTTGTTGAATTTTTTTCTGGTTTTGATGCAAGATTGATTTTCCAGAGCCTGGCAAGCTCTTTTCATGACTGCATGAACAAGATCACCTGCCATGCATATAGAGTTAGAAAGTGTAAACTGAGAGGAACTGAGAATGTTGTTGGAATTTTCCTGGCTTTGATGCAAGATTGATTATCCAGAGCCTGAAAAGCTCTACTCATGACTGCATGGACAAGATCAGCTGTTGCCATTTATACAGAGTTAGAAAGTGTAAATTGAGTTGAACTGAGAATGTTGTTGGAAATTTTCTGGTTTTGATGCAAGATTGATTTTCCGGAGCCTGGTAAGTCCTACTCATGACTGCATGAACAAGATCAGCTATTGCCATGCATATAGAGTTAGAAAGTGTAAACTGAGAGGAACTGAGAATGTTTTGGAATTTTCCTGGTTTTGATGCAAGATTGATTATCCAGAGCCTGAAAAGCTCTACTTATGACTGCATGGACAAGATCAGCTGTTGCCGTGTTTATAGATTCAGAAAGTGTAAACTGAGATGAACTGAGAATGTTGTTGGAATTTTTCTGGTTTTGATGCAAGATTGATTATCCAGAGCCTGAAAAGCTCTGCTCATGACTGCATGAACAAGATCAGCTGTTGCTGTGTATATAGAGTTAGGAAGTGTAAACTGAGATGAACTGAGAATGTTGTTGGAATTTTTCTGGTTTTGATGCAAGATTGATTTTTCAGAGCCTGGTAAGCTCTACCCATGACCGCATGGACAAGATCAGCTGTAGCCGTGTATATAGAGTTAGAAAGTGTAAGCTGAGATGAACTGAGAGTATTGTTGGAATTTTTCTGGTTTTGATGCAAGATTGATTTTCCAGAGCCTGGCAAGCTCTACTCATGACTGCATGAACAAGATCAGCTGTTGCCATGTATATAGAGTGAGAAGGTGTAAACTTAGAAAAAGCTTAGAATATTATATACGTTTCCTCGATTGTGAACAGCTTATACGTTGAAAACATTTGATAAAAGTGCAAAATCCAATCTCCGAGTGGGTTGGTGCGTCTCTGAGTGGACGTTTGATCCTGGTGGATCACATGAATGAAAGTCCAATCTCCGATTGGGTTGGTGCGTCTCTGAGAGGACGTTTGATTCGATTGGATCCTGAAGAAGCAAATTAAATCTCCGAGTGATAAGCTTTGTCCATGACTGCATGAACAAGATCAGCTGTTGCCATGTGTATAGAGTTGGAAAGCGTAGACTGAGATGAACAGAGAAAGTTGTTGAAATTTTTCCTGGTTTTGATGCAAGATTGATTTTCCAGAGCCTGGTAAGCTCTACCCATGACTGCATGAACAAGATCAGTTGTTGCCGTGTATATAGATTTAGAAAGTGTAAACTGAGATGATCTCCGAAAATTGTTGGAATTTTTCTGGTTTTGATGCAAGATTGGTTTCCCAGAGCCTGGCAAGCTCTACTCATGACTGCATGAACAAGATCAGCTGTTGTCGTGCATATAGAGTTAGAAAGTGTAAACTGAGATGAACTGAGAATGTTGTTGGAATTATCCTGGTTTTGATGCAATATTGATTTTCCAGAGCCTGGTAAGCTCTACTCATGACTGCATGAACAAGATCAGATGTTGCCACGTATATAGAGCTAGAAAGTGTAAACTGAGATGAATTGAGAATGTTGTTGGAATTTTCCTGGTTTTGATGCAATATTGATTTTCCAGAGCCTGGTAAGCTCTACTCATGACTGCATGAACAAGAGCAGCTGTTGCCGTGTATATAGAGTTAGAAAGTGTAAACTGAGATGAACTGAGAATGTTGTTGGAAGTTTTCTGGTTTTGATGCAAGATTGATTTTTCAGAGCCTGGTAAGCTCTACTCATGACTGCATGAACATGATCAGCTGTTGCCATGTATATAGAGCTTGAAAGTGTAAACTGAGATGAACTGAGAATGTTGTTGGAAGTTTTCTGGTTTTGATGCAAGATTGATTTTCCAGAGCCTCGCAAGCTCTACTCATGATTGCATGAACAAGATCAGCTGTTGCCATGTATAAAGAGTTAGAAAGTGTAAACTGAGATGAATTGAGAATGTTGTTGGAATTTTCCTGGTTTTGATGCAAGATTGATTTTCCAGAGCCTGGTAAGCTCTACTCATGACTGCATGAACAAGATCAGCTGTTGCCATGGATATAGAGTGAGAAAGTGTAAACTTCGATTGGATCCTGAAGAAGCAAATTAAATCTCCGAGTGATAAGCTTTGTCCATGACTGCATGAACAAGATCAGCTGTTGCCATGTGTATAGAGTTAGAAAGCGTAGACTAAGATGAACTGAAAATGTTGTTGGAATTTTTCTGGTTTTGATGCAAGATTGGTTTCCCAGAGCCTGGTAAGCTCTACTCATGACTGCATGAACAAGATCAGCTGTTGCCATGTATATAGAGCTAGAAAGTGTAAACTGAGAATGTTGTTGGAATTTTTCTGTTTTTTGATGCAAGATTGATTTTTCAGAGCCTGGTAAGCTCTACCCATGACTGCATGATTAAGATCAGCTGTAGCCGTGTATTTAGAGTTATAAAGTGTAAGCTGAGATGAACTGAGAATGTTGTTGGAATTTTTCTGGTTTTGATGCAAGATTGATTTTCCAGAGCCTGGTAAGCTCTACTCATGACTGCATGAACAAGATCAGCTGTTGCCACGTATATAGAGTTAGAAAGTGTAAACTGAGATGAACTGAGAATGTTGTTGGAATTTTTCTGGTTTTGATGCAAGATTGATTTTCCAGAGCCTGGTAAGCTCTACTCAGGACTGCATGAACAAGATCAGCTGCCATGCATATAGAGTTAGAAAGTTTAAACTGAGAGGAACTGAGAATGTTGTTGGAATTTTCCAGGTTTTGATGCAAGATTGATTATCCAGAGCCTGAAAAGCTCTACTCATGACTGCATGGACAAAATCAGCTGTTGCCGTGTATATAGATTTAGAAAGTGTAAACTGAGATGAACTGAGAATGTTGTTGAAATTTTTCTGGTTTTGATGCAAGATTGATTTTCCAGAGCCTGGTAAGCTCTACTCAGGACTGCATGAACAAGATCAGCTGATGCCATGCATATAGAGTTAGAAAGTGTAATCTGAGAGGAACTGAGAATGTTTTTGGAATTTTCCTGGTTTTGATGCAAGATTGATTATTCAGAGCCTGAAAAGCTCTACTCATGACTGCATGGACAAGATCAGCTGTTGCCGTGTTTATAGATTTAGAAAGTGTAAACTGAGATGAACTGAGAATGTTGTTGGAATTTTTCTGGTTTTGATGCAAGATTGATTATCCAGAGCCTGAAAAGCTCTGCTCATGACTGCATGAACAAGATCAGCTGTTGCTCTGTATATAGAGTTGGAAAGTTTTTTTTTTTTTTTTGTTTCTTTATTAAGGTGTTTTTTAATCTACAGACTAAAGAGTTGGAAAGTGTAAACTGAGATGAACTGAGAATGTTGTTGGAATTTTTCTGGTTTTGATGCAAGATTGATTTTTCAGAGCCTGGTAAGCTCTACCCATGACGGCATGATCAAGATCAGCTGTAGCCGTGTTTATAGATTTAGAAAGTGTAAACTGAGATGAACTGAGAATGTTGTTGGAATTTTTCTGGTTTTGATGCAAGATTGATTTTTCAGAGCCTGGTAAGCTCTACTCATGACTGCATGAACAAGATCAGCTGTTGCCATGTATTTAGAGTGAGAAGGTGTAAACTTAGAAAAAGCTTAGAATATTATATACATTTCCTCGATTGTGAACAGCTTATACGTTGAAAACATTTAATAAAAGTGCAAAATCCAATCTCCGAGTGGGTTGGTGCGTCTCTGAGTGGACGTTTGATCCGGGTGGATCACATGAATGAAAGTCCAATCTCCGAGTGGGTTGGTGCGTCTCTGAGAGGACGTTTGATTCGATTGGATCCTGAAGAAGCAAATTAAATCTCCGAGTGATAAGCTTTGTCCATGACTGCATGAACAAGATCAGCTGTTGCCATGTGTATAGAGTTAGAAAGCGTAGACTGAGATGAACTGAAAATGTTGTTGGAATTTTTCTGGTTTTGATGCAAGATTGGATTCCCAGAGCCTGGCAAGCTCTACTCATGACTGCATGAACAAGATCAGCTGTTGCCATGTATATAGAGTTAGAAAGTGTAAACTGAGATGAACTGAGAATGTTGTTGGAATTTTTCTGGTTTTGGTGCAAGATTGATTTTTCAGAGCCTGGTAAGCTCTACCCATGACTGCATGGTCAAGATCAGCTGTAGCCGTGCATATAGATATAGAAAGTGTAAACTGAGATGAACTGAGAATGTTGTTGGAAATTTTCTGGTTTTGATGCAAGATTGATTTTCCAGAGCCTGTAAGCTCTACTCATGACTGCATGAACAAGATCAGCTTTTGCCGTGTATATACAGTCAAACTTCCATGAGTCGATGTTCTATGACTCGATATCGACTCATGGAAGCAAATTATGCCATATCGAAAAATATTTTCTGGGTTACTGTGATGGCCCCTTCAAGCAGTTTTCCAAGAAATTTGTATTCTACATCTCGATATTTCCATGAGTCGATGGTCCCTTCAATATCGACTCATGGAGGTTTGACTGTAGATTTAGAAAGTGTAAACTGAGTTGAACTGAGAATGTTGTTGGAATTTTTCTGGTTTTGATGCAAAATTGATTTTCCGGAGCCTGGTAAGCCCTACTCATGACTGCATGAACAAGATCAGCTGATGCCATGCATATAGAGTTATAAAGTGTAAACTGAGAGGAACTGAGAATGTTGTTGGAATTTTCCTGGTTTTGATGCAAGATTGATTATCCAGAGCCTGAAAAGCTCTACTCATGACTGCATGGACAAGATCAGCTGTTGTCGTGTATATAGATTTAGAAAGTGTAAACTGAGATGAACTGAGAATGTTGTTGAAATTTTTCTGGTTTTGATGCAAGATTGATTTTCCAGAGCCTGGCAAGCTCTTTTCATGACTGCATGAACAAGATCACCTGCCATGCATATAGAGTTAGAAAGTGTAAACTGAGAGGAACTGAGAATGTTGTTGGAATTTTCCTGGTTTTGATGCAAGATTGATTATCCAGAGCCTGAAAAGCTCTACTCATGACTGCATGGACAAAATCAGCTGTTGCCGTGTATATAGATTTAGAAAGTGTAAACTTAGATGAACTGAGAATGTTGTTGGAAATTTTCTGATTTTGATGCAAGATTGATTTTCCAGAGCCTGGAAAGCTCTACCCATGACTGCATGAACAAGATCAGCTGTTGCCATGTATATAGAGTTAGAAAGTGTAAACTGAGATGAACTGAGAATGTTGTTGAAATTTTTCTGATTTTGATGCAAGATTGATGTTCTAGAGCCTGGCAAGCTCTTTTCATGACTGCATGAACAAGATCACCTGCCATGCATATAGAGTTAGAAAGTGTAAACTCAGACGATCTGAGAATGTTGTTGGAATTTTCCTGGTTTTGATGCAAGATTGATTATCCAGAGCCTGAAAAGCTCTACTCATGACTGCATGGACAAAATCAGCTGTTGCCGTGTATATAGATTTAGAAAGTGTAAACTGAGAGGAACTGAGAATGTTGTTGGAATTTTCCTGGTTTTGATGCAAGATTGATTATCCAGAGCCTGAAAAGCTCTACTCATGACTGCATGGACAAAATCAGCTGTTGCCGTGTATATAGATTTAGAAAGTGTAAACTGAGATGAACTGAGAATGTTGTTGGAATTTTTCTGGTTTTGATGCAAGATTGATTTTCCAGAACCTGGCAAGCTCTACCCATGACTGCATGAACAAGATCACCTGCCATGCATATAGAGTTAGAAAGTGTAAACTGAGAGGAACTGAGAATGTTGTTGGAATTTTCCTGGTTTTGATGCAAGATTGATTATCCAGAGCCTGAAAAGCTCTACTCATGACTGCATGGACAAGATCAGCTGTTGCCGTGTATATCGATTTAGAAAGTGTAAACTGAGATGAACTGAGAATGTTGTTGGAATTTTTCTGGTTTTGATGCAAGATTGATTTTCCAGAGCCTGGCAAGCTCTACTCATGACTGCATGAACAAGATCAGCTGATGCCATGCATATAGAGTTAGAAAGTGTAAACTGAGAGGAACTGAGAATGTTTTTGGAATTTTCCTGGTTTTGATGCAAGATTGATTATCCAGAGCCTGAAAAGCTCTACTCATGACTGCATGGACAAGATCAGCTGTTGCCGTGTATATAGATTTAGAAAGTGTAAACTGAGATGAACTGAGAATGTTGTTGAAATTTTCCTGGTTTTGATGCAAGATTGATTATCCAGAGCCTGGTAAGCTCTTCTCATGACTGCATGAACAAGATCAGCTGATGCCATGCATATAGAGTTAGAAAGTGTAAACTGAGAGGAACTGAGAATGTTGTTGGAATTTTCCTGGTTTTGATGCAAGATTGATTATCCAGAGCCTGAAAAGCTCTACTCATGACTGCATGGACAAGATCAGCTGTTACCTTATTTATAGAGTTAGAAAGTGTAAACTGAGATGAACTGAGAATATTGTTGGATTTTTTTCTGGTTTTGATGCAAGATTGATTTTCTAGAGCCTGGCAAGCTCTTTTCATGACTGCATGAACAAGATCACCTGCCATGCATATAGAGTTAGAAAGTGTAAACTGAGAGGAACTGAGAATGTTGTTGGAATTTTCCTGGCTTTGATGCAAGATTGATTATCCAGAGCCTGAAAAGCTCTACTCATGACTGCATGGACAAAATCAGCTGTTGCCGTGTATATAGATTTAGAAAGTGTAAACTGAGATGAACTGAGAATGTTGTTGGAATTTTTCTGGTTTTGATGCAAGATTGATTTTCCAGAGCCTGGTAAGCTCTACTCATGACTGCATGAACAAGATCAGCTGATGCCATGCATATAGAGTTAGAAAGTGTGAACTGAGAGGAACTGAGAATGTTTTTGGAATTTTCCTGGTTTTGATGCAAGATTTATTATTCAGAGCCTGAAAAGCTCTACTTATGACTGCATGGACAAGATCAGCTGTTGCCGTGTTTATAGATTCAGAAAGTGTAAACTGAGAGGAACTGAGAATGTTGTTGGAATTTTTCTGGTTTTGATGCAAGATTGGTTATCCAGAGCCTGAAAAGCTCTGCTCATGACTGCATGATCAAGATCAGCTGTCGCCGTGCATATAGAGTTAGGAAGTGTAAACTGAGATGAACTGAGAATGTTGTTGGAATTTTACTGGTTTTGATGCAATATTGATTTTTCAGAGCCTGGTAAGCTCTACCCATGACCGCATGAACAAGATCAGCTGTAGCCGTGTATATAGAGTTAGAAAGTGTAAGCTGAGATGAACTGAGAGTATTGTTGGAATTTTTCTGGTTCTGATGCAAGATTGATTTTCCAGAGCCTGGCAAGCTCTACTCATGACTGCATGAACAAGATCAGCTGTTGCCATGTATATAGAGTGAGAAGGTGTAAACTTAGAAAAAGCTTAGAATATTATATACGTTTCCTCGATTGTGAACAGCTTATACGTTGAAAACATTTGATAAAAGTGCAAAATCCAATCTCCGAGTGGGTTGGTGCGTCTCTGAGTGGACGTTTTATCCTGGTGGATCACATGAATGAAAGTCCAATCTCCGAGTGGGTTGGTGCGTCTCTGAGAGGACTTTTGATTCGATTGGATCCTGAAGAAGCAAATTAAATCTCCGAGTGATAAGCTTTGTCCATGACTGCATGAACAAGATCAGCTGTTGCCATGTGTATAGAGTTAGAAAGTGAACTGAGAATGTTGTTGGAATTTTTTCTGGTTTTGATGCAAGATTAATTTTCTAGAGCCTGGCAAGCTCTACCCATGACTGCATGATCAAGATCAGCTGTCGCCGTGCATATAGAGTTAGAAAGTGTAAACTGAGATGAACTGAAAATGTTGTTGGAATTTTTCTGGTTTTGATGCAAGATTGGATTCCCAGAGCCTGGCAAGCTCTACTCATGACTGCATGAACAAGATCAGCTGTCGCCGTGCATAAAGAGTTAGAAAGTGTAAATTGAGTTGAACTGAGAATGTTGTTGGAATTTTTCTGGTTTTGATGCAAGATTGATTTTCCAGAGCCTGGTAAGCCCTACTCATGACTGCATGAACAAGATCAGCTGTTGCCATGTATAAAGAGTTAGAAAGTGTAAATTGAGTTGAACTGAGAATGTTGTTGGAATTATCCTGGTTTTGATGCAATGTTGATTTTCCAGAGCCTGGCAAGCTCTACTCATGACTGCATGAACAAGAGCAGCTGTTGCCGTGTATATAGAGTTAGAAAGTGTAAACTGAGATGAACTGAGAATGTTGTTGGAAGTTTTCTGGTTTTGATGCAAGATTGATTTTTCAGAGCCTGGTAAGCTCTACTCATGACTGCATGAACAAGATCAGCTGTTGCCATGTATAAAGAGTTAGAAAGTGTAAATTGAGTTGAACTGAGAATGTTGTTGGAAATTTTCTGGTTTTGATGCAAGATTGATTTTCCAGAGCCTGGCAAGCTCTACTCATGACTGCATGGACAAGATCAGCTGTTGCCGTGTATATAGATTTAGAAAGTGTAAACTGAGATGAACTGAGAATGTTGTTGGAATTTTCCTGGTTTTGATGCAAGATTGATTATCCAGAGCCTGGTAAGCTCTACTCATGACTGCATGAACAAGATCAGCTGATGCCATGCATATAGAGTTAGAAAGTGTAAACTTCGATTGGATCCTGAAGAAGCAAATTAAATCTCCGAGTGATAAGCTTTGTCCATGACTGCATGAACAAGATCAGCTGTTGCCATGTGTATAGAGTTAGAAAGCGTAGACTAAGATGAACTGAAAATGTTGTTGGAATTTTTCTGGTTTTGATGCAAGATTGGTTTCCCAGAGCCTGGTAAGCTCTACTCATGACTGCATGAACAAGATCAGCTGTTGCCATGTATATAGAGCTAGAAAGTGTAAACTGAGAATGTTGTTGGAATTTTTCTGGTTTGTTGCAAGATTGATTTTCCAGAGTCTGGTAAGCTCTACTCATGACTGCATGATTAAGATCAGCTGTAGCCGTGTATTTAGAGTTATAAAGTGTAAGCTGAGATGAACTGAGAATGTTGTTGGAATTTTCCTGGTTTTGATGCAAGATTGATTTTCCAGAGCCTGGTAAGCTCTACCCATGACTGCATGAACAAGATCAGTTGTTGCCGTGTATATAGATTTAGAAAGTGTAAACTGAGATGAACTGAGAATGTTGTTGGAATTTTTCTGGTTTTGGTGCAAGATTGATTTTTTAGAGCCTGGTAAGCTCTACCCATGACTGCATAAACAAGATCAGCTGTTGCCGTGCATATAGAGTTAGAAAGTGTAAACTGAGATGAACTCCGAAAATTGTTGGAATTTTTCTGGATTTGTTTTTTCACACGTGCTCTTGAGTCTGGTAAGGTTGGTAAGGTCAACCCATTCCAGTGAAATAG
>NW_026941776.1:0-96178 GCF_024139115.2 Armigeres subalbatus
ACCGCGAGACACGCGATTTAATCGTACGGTGCCTTAGAATTCCAGCTGAGATGAACGTCAGGTTTCGAAATGGAACAGAAATAGGGAGCAAATAAAAGTGGTGCATCTACTGGGAAAATTATACTGCAAATCAATTCCTAATTGTTTGTTTGTTTGTTAAAGGTTAAGCAGAAGGGTAAATTTGACTATTTTAAACCTTCAAGATATTCAAGTTAAAAAAATGCATTTTAGACTTCGAGTCGTGTTTTTGTAATTACGATGTTTTGTCAATCTTTTTAAGTAAGGGCTCTACGCAATGGATGTGATAGTTAGCCCACATATTTTCTGTCAAGTCCTGCCGTTTCCATCATTGCTGGAATTGAAACCGAATACGATTTGTTTTTACCAAAGTACCGAAGAATTCGTTCAAACGTGGTTTGCAGTCACATGTGTTCAAATTAAACCGGTTGTTCAATTGTACAGTGGTGAAAATCTTTTTCAGCGCGTTTATTTCATAGCACTTTTACCATGTGATTCAGCGTAATAGTTTCTTTTAGACATTTTATCAGAAAGTTAATGCGGTATTCAGCATTAACTTATTCAGCTTAATGACCGATCCTCTTAAAAGTGAGATAAAACAAAATATTGTTTGTACCTTACAACACACATGGTTGTATCAAAACTTCCCCTAAAAATGGAGACGTATGGTGCATTATTTCATCAACTCCGTGTTACTATTTTTGCCTTTCTCGTATACTAAGTATACGGAAAGGCTATAGAACTGCTCCAAATCCGAACTTTTTATAGAAGGCTCGGAGACCCATAGTGTTATATACCAATCGACTCAGCTCGACGAATTGAGGTGATGTCTGTATGTGCGTATGTATGTGTGTGTGTGTATGTGTACAAAAATGTGAGACACGTTTTTGGGCATTTAGCATCATCCGATTTGCTCGCAACAAGTTGCATTCGACGCGGAATGCAGTCCCATTGGTTCCTATTTAAAATTAGATCGATCGAACTTTGCGTTTCGGAGTTATGGCCAAAAAACTGTTTTAACGTGCAAAAAAAAGCAAAACGCTTTGCTCTGGATTCGAACTCGTAACCTCTGAAACGGGAAGCGGTTACTACACCACTGTACACCACCGATACACATAACATGTGAGAAGATACGTACAAATATAAATCATCGAATTGGGCATATATTCATTGCCTCTATAAGCAACAACATTTATTCTGCTAGGGTATCGTTTCCTATACTGGAAGTATTAATGGATTGAGAAAAGATTAATTTTTCTCGTTGGTTATTAAAATATACAGTTTCAATACATTAACTTAGAACAAGATGCCGTGGTGAGTATAAGCTGTTTGGCAGCGCAGTATCATTACTTGACACTTTACCGGTCGCTACTAAACGCGCTGCTAAAACAGTAGCGCAGCTGACAGGTGATCAAATTTGGTAGCGCGATAACAGCGCTGCTATTTGATGAACTATTAAACGTCACCGGTACGGAATGCAGCCACCAAAATGATAACCGAAAATAGCGGCACTGGTCGAAATAGAGTGACTAAACTAAAATGCTAGAGCAGCGAGGGTGATTAAAACACTCGCACCCAGTAATGATGCTCTAATATATAAACTATTGAAACCGCTTGGATATGCTGTTCATTTATTGGAGATAGAGGAAGATTCACTATGATGCGAGGAAATCAATGGAAAATTATAATAACATAATTACGTCCAAACTTAAATAAACATATGTGTATAATACTGTGAAATATCAATAAGTAACTCTCAGGTTACGGATGCCCTATGGAAATTACTATCAAGCGCTAAGAAAAGCACAAATACCCTATATAACAGCCTGTAAATAATCCTCATGTAGCAATTTCAAAAAGCATCGTGCTTTGTTCAACACGTTCAACGCTCTCCCGTACGAATGCGCCTAAAAGAAGGAATAGCAATGTGCCATCGCGCAGTGGTGGTCCCCCATACAAATGCTCGACTAAACCTACGATTGCGCTTAAAATTTAGCAACAGTAATTTTGTAACGCTGCATTCATTTTGAAATTTAAATAGTTATCCGACATATGCTATGCTATCCAAAGGCTTACGGAAGCCCATGACTTAGGATCTGCAGCCACAGTAGCGTCTTAGTTCTAACCTTGAAACAGTAAATTATCCGCTCTGGTGCAGCAAGGCGCAATTCGCCAAACTAACTACTGTTAAGTAGATAAAATATATATTTCAATGCATGATATCAGTTCTTTCCGAATCTTTCCCGATAAAAAAATTTAGTCAAATTTAATTTACATACATATAACATACATATATGTTTAGCAGATACTTTACAGCATCAACTTGAAGCAAGTCACCAAAAATTAAATTTACCAACTACAATTAACAAATTGAGGAATTATCCTTGACTAAATGTGCAAAATTAAAATAATATCAGCTTCACGAAAGAACGATTTGTTTTAGGTTTTGTCTGGGTTTCCGCCACTGTGGATCGGTCGGCTTAACCATCGTAGCATCAGCGGCAAGCCGTGCTTCTGTTCTATTTTTACGCAAAGGCATGCTTCATCCTTTGTGGCGTTCAATCAGCATATGGGAGCGCAGCTGGTGTGCGTGAGGACGCTATGCAAGCACATTTCGGCGGGAACGAACGGCACTGCATTCGCTTCAGTCTCTTGCTGTCGGATGAGTATTGCCGAAGGAAGCATCACCAACACACATCGCATTGCGTGCGGCAATGTTCTATTTTTAGCTCAGCTGGGTTGAATGTTGATCCGAGCAAATGAGATTTGGGGAAACTGGTTCATATGAGTAGGGACACGGCTAAAACCAACGAAAGCAACGTACATTTGCTAGAACTCCACTATAGCAGAACGTTTCTCCTGATCTTACGATTTGGTACGTATGAGTTTTACAAAAAGCGTCTCTTTTATTGGTTTTCGAGACTATGACGAACAGACGAAAATACCTGCCGTGTCCCTATTACGGAAAAAAAGAAAAATTTGAATAGCTCCGCGGAAATAACGCGCAGAGGGAAATCCCCGGTCTTGATTCCTTGGATATAGCGTCTGCTGCCCCATAAACTCGCAAGCTTCTAATTTCATTGAAAATTATGTCTTTTCTATTCAGTAAGGCATCTTTTCATTGTGCATTGAAGCAATCGAATATAATTTTCCACTTATGTCTACTCTCTATTGAAACTCGGTGGGCAAGTTTGATTACTATCAAAAGCCATTTTGTTTCTGCTGACAATCATTAAAGAAAACTGTTGAGTACATATCGATTCTCAATGTATGCATTTATGTTTCATTTCATCATCTAAAGTTCAGACTTGAATTCTTTCAAATATCCCAAATAATCAGATGGATTCAATTATAGAAATGTCATGAATATAAATATAAACATTACACAGCATTAGGTTCCATGGATTAATAGCATGGAAAATATTAAATACAAAAAATTTGTTTGAATTTTCTAGTATTCAAAATTTTTCTTGCAATGCGTAATATTATACCACACTCCTAGAAAATATGAGTTTCGGAAAAAAAAGATGGCTAACACGAGGATCGAGCATAAATCCTCTGATTGAGAGCCTATTACGTTACCACTGAGCTATCTTTGTTTTTTGAGAGAGCAGTGTTCGAAGAAGAAGTGGCTCCGCGATTTGCAATAAATAACTATTTCACTGCATCAAGACATCGGCTGCTTGTGCATACGTGCTGTAACGCACCGGGTGCTGTGCTTTGGTTCGGTGGCATATAATCTGACGTTGAAAAATATAAACCGTTTTGACTCAAGTCCCGAAAATGACTCATATTCCGAACACTCGCATTTAAATGGCTATATCAACCTTATTCGCGTGGTTCTTTACATAGGATATTAATTTCGTTAGTAAAGTATTCGGATTGTGTAGGAGAAACTGAGTTTTGGAAGGATTCGGAGAAAATTTCCTATTTTAGGAAGTCAGTAGAAAAAGTATCTAAACTTTTCTATAATCCAAGTCTAGCGCTTAGTTTCATAGGGGCGTAACTGTATTGATCGATTTCTCTTAATCGATTTTATTATGGGGAAAATGTCTTTTTACACGTTTTTTATTCACTTTGTTCAATTAAAAGGCTGAAAGTACCCCACAATAAACAGGCCAGTGTATCAATAATTAAGTGGAAATTGTCCATAGAAAAGCAAGTTTGAAACCTTAACAAAAAGAAAACAAGCAGATAAATTCGAAAGTAATTTCCAATGTAAAATGGGAAAGTGCCAATAAAAAATAACAAATGTTCCATAATTAATACTGAAATGTTCCATAAAATATGCAAAATGCGCCATTAAATAAAACAAAATTTTCCATAACTAGTAGGAAAAAGTTCCACAGATATCATAACATGTTCCATTCTTATGTTGAAAATGTTCCATAAAAAATATAGAATGTTCCATAAATAATATAGAATGTTCCATGGAAAATGAACAATAATTCCTTAACAGTACGAGTAATGTCCTTAAAAAAATGAGTTTATAATGTTTTTTTCTTCCATTCGAAGCCCCTTGATTTTTTAAAAACACTACAGTGGATAAGTGCACCCTGATGGTCAACTGTCTCTATAATTCAAAATGATGTAATTTATGGAACATTTCGCATTCTTTATTGGTGCAATTTAATTGTTTTATGGAATTTTCATCTGGCATACCACATCACAGATCCTATTTCAATGTCGCAAACCCATGTTGTATGTGTTGCTAGCAATCAGGCGAATTAAATTTTGATCACACACTTTTAAGCTCACCCACTCAAATTTGAGTTCAATTCGACACATTGAGTAAATTCTATCACATTACACATTACTATAATCTTAGATAATTCAATACCAAATTTTCAAAACGACTTATCTGCTTTCGTAAACAAAGATTGAAACGTCGATTCGACGAATCTGATAGCACTCCCACGCAAACTAACACCATCAACAGGTAGCAGAAACCCTCACTTACGTTTTGGTGGTGTTGGTTTGCGGGAGTGCTATCAGCTTCGTCAAAACGACGTTTGAATCTTGTTTACAAAAGCAGATAAGTCGTTTTGAAAATTTAGTATTGAATTAATACATAGATCGCTCACTGGGGCATCCCTGCTTGAAATCGAGAGGAAACAGTGTACTCAGCACCTCTATCGGTCGTTGGGTGAATTAAACGCTGTGGGGTGCGCATTTTAATAAAATCAGTCCGGTGCATTTTATTTTGACAATTAAAATTGACATTTGACACGTGCACGGATAAATTCATTTAACCGGATTAAAGTATTGCAACAAATGTAAAATTGGCTTAAACATTGAAGAAAGAGAACATAATGAAAGGAAGTCTTTCATGTCGATATGGGATGTTTATACTTAGTAAAAATTACCTACTTCGGTAATTCGTTTACCGAATTCTCAATTCTATAAGACAGTAGTAATTCATTCCCATTTGAAATTACGTGAATTAATCCCGGCGTTTGAATCGCACTTAAATATATTGAATGTACGAAATCTTGTGTAAACAAAAGATATTTTAGTTGCAAGATAAAGATTGTTGCTGTCGTCGCTGTCCGGAACATCTTTTGCTGGCAAGGATAGGGCGCTTATTGTCATTGAAGGAAAAATCCATACGATTTGACAGTTCTGCACCCAACATGTTTCAGACAGCCGACCGATAGTCATGTGAAAAGCGCTGCTATTTTGTTGCCAGGTGTTCACATTGAGTGGTGTATCTATGTATTAATTATCTAAGCTATAATACTCCAGCTGGGTGTCATCCATATCTCGCACAATGGGTTTGTTTTGCAGCCAACATTGCGCAAATGGTCCCCACTGACATTTCTGGATCCAAATCAGAATCAAATCAGATTTTTGTAAACAAAACAAATACTACCATGCATTTTACTTTGAGATGTTGGCTGCAAAAACATGGCGTCGTTCCGCCCACCTGTAATACTCACAATTATGCACGCTTAGTTCAGTTCACCCAAATATGGGTGAAGAGTACCTAAAATCGCCAAAAAGTGCACATACCTAGATATGGGTGAAATATCCTTTACCCATATATGAGTAAACTGACTTCACCCATATATGGGTACTTGAATGGGTACTTGAATGGGAGAAATTTATCGGTAATATTCACCCAAATTTGGGTATTTTTTCGTCGTTTTGTTTTGATAGGATTTTCAATTATTTATATGATAATAAATAACATTGAAATTTAATTGAAAACAAGCAAAGAAGCAAATTTATTAAAACAAAATATAAAATAAATGGAATGAATTATTGGCAGTGGCTGGTTTCCTATCCGCCACTGGCAGCATCTAGGCGCTAACGTATATAGCCAGCATGAGTAAACCGCCAGATATTTGTATGGCGAAAGACATTTAATGCGGATTTTCTCGAAAGTAGAAACTTTTGGCGAAAACATATTTGGTACCTGTTATGCAGAAAGATGTCCGCTACTTCGCCTACCAAATACTTTTTTGATAAATGTGCTTAATTTCTAGAAATTCAAACTTAGATGCCTTTCGGCGTATTGATTTCAGAAAGTTAACTCCTAATGTGCTGCTGTAATCTCGCTCAAAGTAGGCAATTCATTGAGCATAATATAATTTAGAATACATTAATAACTAGTGTCGTGCTGGTACCAGCAGCTGCACCATGTGGTGATGAAGAAACGGACTGCTATTGGCGAGCGTCGGAAAGGAATCAGGATATCAAATTCTCCCAGCAACTCAAGATATTGCGACCATATTCTCAGATCCAGCATGATCCGTTAGACTCGAAGCGCCGTGTCGAACACCTGAGAATTATTTACAAAATTATCTTCCATTGTTATTGTTCAATATAATGATATACCTTACCTGACAGGTGCGCGTGATCCGGCAATATTCGATCGTAAACTAGCAGTCCAGCCAACAGTAATCCATTCATATATAGGGCATTTTGTCCAATGCCGGCATCGAGCGCGTTGTAACGGAACATCAAGTGTACTTGAATATCAAAAGGTGCCACAGTGTATGGGAACAGTTATTTCCCGGAACGTAGAATCAACTGTTACGACGTATACCCAACTGTTGCGAGGAGAAAAAGGTCACTTTGGAAATGGATGAGAATAAAATTTAAACTTACTAAATAGGAGGAGAAAATTATTTTTGAGCTTTTTAGTGGAATGTCTTCACTTGTCATAAGACGAGTTCGTACTATCCCATTTAATTCCACCACTTGATTGTAACTTGACAGATACGTATTAGGGTCTCGCCGACATTTCTCACCAACACGTACGCACAGTTTGTGGTTGCAAATAATCCCATTTGATTTTGCCGTGACAGCTGCTCGTGGTTGCAAACAAACTGAGTAAAAGTGTGCGTGAAGTGTGCGTGTACGTACACGCTCGAAGAAAGCCTAATTGGAACTGAAGTCGGGTCAAGTACGAGACACTGAAGACGGCCTTACTGTTGAGGTCGAAATACGTATCTGTCAACTTACAATCAAGTGGTGGAATTAAATGGGATAGTACGAACCCATCTTATGACAAGTAAATAGGAGGAATTCAGCTGCCTCTGGTTTGGCCATCGCATTTCATTGTGCTGTAATTCCGGAACCTTCGAAAACAGCAGTTCCTGGTAGGCTGCTGGATGTTGAACGAGCGGCACTGGTCTACCTGTCAACTTCCGGCTGTGGAAAATCAGTTGTACATCAGTCAAATCTACAATGTTCACTTGGCCTTGCATTTTCACATACAAGGGGCGAGTGGAACAACATTTCAGAGCGAGTCAATTGAACTGTTTTTAGATTGTTGTCTAGTGAAAAATAACTTCGACATGTATATCATTAGGATCTCAATCTGGTGCAGTTTTTTTTATCGTTGGTTTCGTTGCTAAAAAATATTGTACAGTTTATTACCGCATGCGTAGTTTACACTCTGAAAATTATCCCTCGCGAAAATAGTGCAATGGCTGTAATCATGTAATATTATTCTGTTTGCAGTTAAAACAATTTATTTATTCTCCAATAGGTCACAGTTTTTGTCTTATGTTTTGTCGTTTTCAAACTTTGCATCAGATCCACAGATTTTCAGATAAATGAAGTGCTTAACACATTATTATTTATTTATTCAGACTAAGGCCGAAGTGGCCTGTGCAGTATACAAGAGTCTTCTCCATTCGGCTCGGTCCATGGCTACACGTCGCCAACCACGCAGTCTACGGAGGGTCCGCAAGTCATCCTCCACCTCATCGATCCACCTTGCCCGCTGCACAGCTCGTTGTCGAGAACTATTTTCACCGAGTTACTGTCCGACATTCTGGCTACGTGCCCGGCCCACCGCAGTCGTCCGATTTTCGCGGTGTGAACGATGGATGGTTCTCCCAGCAGCTCATGCAACTCGTGGTTCATTCGCCTCCTCCACGTACCGTCCGCCATCTGCACCCCACCATAGATGGTACGCAGCACTTTCCGTCGCGTCCAAGTGCGCGTTGGTCCTCCACGAGCATCGTCCAGGTCTCGTGTTCGTAGAGGACTACCGGTCTATCGATTGCTCTTCCAAGTCAACTACGCTTGATTCAAAACAAATAGCAACCAATCATACCCGTGTTGGTTCCTAGAGCCCACGCGTACGATTCTTCTTCAGCCATGCGCAAACCAGATGTTCCACATTCTCCAAATTCTTCCGGAAGTCGGATCGATTGCTCTACCATTGCTCTGATACCGAGCCTGATACAAAACAGACAGCTATGCCGAAACCAGTTCAATGGCAATACAATAGCTTTCTTTTAAGTACAAATGAGTTTAAATCGGCTTACAAACGGCTCAAATATTGATCCCAAGTAACATTTTTGGTTTTATAATGGTCATGAAAACCGCAATTCGCTCTCCAAGACTTCCATAAAACCTGCATAAAACTTAAATGTTACTAGGGATATGCCAATATTTTTTTAGTTTTCTAAAAATATGCCTTGTGTGCGTTTTTAACAGGAATCTGTAAAACCATTTGCGGGACTGCAGAAAAAAATCGATGAGTCCAATGTCAATACTATAGCATTCGTTTAAAGATAAATTCATTCAAATCGGTACAGACGGCTGAGATCTTGATGTGACATTCTTTTGTTAGTTTTCTAAAAATATTTCCCAATTTCGTATTTCAAAGATATTTTGCAACAAAGATTATGTGTTTCATTGCCTAATTCCCTATGTTGCAATGTATTCAGATATTCTTAAACCACAATGCACAGCGTTTCGAAACGGCTTTCTGCTAAAGTTACTGTTTTCATAATAATTTTATTACAAACTTCAAACTGCGCATGCTCATTTAAATTTCTTCCAAATTAACTAAAAATTTAGGAAGATTATTCAAATGGCAAATACAATCTTTTAAGCATTGAGGAACAAAAAAGTAAAAATTTGAATCGCTCTCACATTTATAATATGTGCTCAGTTTTTGGGGCTGAGTTGATTGGTATATATGAATTTGGTCTCCGAGCCTCAGATAAAAAGTCGATTTTCCAAGTGATCCTTGCAATATGGTATATGGCCGGGGTTCAGCCAAATCGCACCAAGCGCCTACAACAAAATTGTCATTTTTCTGCCAAGCTTTCATTTAGCGGATTTAATTAATCACTAATCATATCGAATATCACTCAACCCCATAACTGAGGATAGCCTACAACAAATGTACGTATGAATTTATATGAAATAAGTTCCGTTTTTCTTTTACGAACAAAATATCACAAGTCAGTCAAATGCCGCTTGGTGCGTTTTGGCTGAACCCCGATCATACCATATTGTAAGCAAGCATGCATCTATGGGAGCATCCATAAATTACGTAACGCTTAGAGGGAGAGGGAAGGTTGACTGAAGTATGACGATTCATATAAAACATTCAGATGCTCCATACAAAAAGTGTGACATGGGGGGGGGGTTGAAAATGGCCGAATTTCGCGTTACGTAATTATTGGATCTTTCCTATTTGTTTGAATTAAATTTTCACTTAATTTGGCAGTCTGATATGTTGGCGAGCACATACAGAATAACAAGAGCCGAAAAAGTCATAGCCCAGGTTCATTGTAGTACATTCAACGTCACATCATGCGCTAAAAAAAGGGAAAATTAGTAAAATGAAATTCTATATCTTTTGCTGTCTGTTTAGTTGGAAATACATACAGAATAATTAGAGCCACAATCCTAATATCAACCTAGCTAACCAACACAGCATAGTGGTAATGCTCTTCGGCTCTTGGAACTATGCCATCAGCGCGAAGCATTTTAGTCCACAGGTGTTGGCGCAATGCGGTTCTTGATTTTCGGAAGGCCTAATTCATTGTAGCATCACCAACATTAACATTGAGCGTTCACTTGTTACTAAAAGATAACTTAAATATGATAGATGCATGCATGCACAACTAAGGCAAGACGGCCACCCCATTTTTATACATAAAAGTGCATCACCATTTCAAGTAGAATAGTATACCATAATGTAATATTCTAAGAGTGAAATTAGTAGTGATTTAATTTCATTGCAAATTTTCACATTTCATTGCAACTATTCTAATCTGAATCTGAACTAAAATAAAACAAACTCACAGGCGTCCCGAGCCGTCTTCTATTCACGTTTGATTTTTTTCCATTAAATGAAAATTCCATTTAATGATTATGTTGCTGCTAAGGATGGCGCCGTAAATGCAAAGTGGATTGATTCGTATATTAAATTACGCATTCATGCACCAAAACAATTGAAAAATAATTGAATCTCGTGATTCATTCTTGGTTCAAACCTGCAGAAAATAGAACTGAGCGGTATAACAGTTTCAAGCTTTTGAATCTCGACTGTTATAAAAAATGAATCTTGAGCCACTGCTGGGAAAAAGCATGATTCAGATTCATCTTGAAAATGACAACCCCGAACAATTTGAATCACTGCTGACTTCGCTCTTATATTGTAAACCACGATCGTTTAATGAACACATGAAAACATATGTCGCAAGTGTGTTTGCTTGAAATCCGTTTTTTTATAACATTTAGACCCATCAATTCAAGGTTTCATAATCAAAAGATTTCCTATCAGATTTTTTGTTTGTTTCAATAAATATAAGATACTAGTTTTTTTGTGGACGCAGTAGCGCCCGTGGCAAGATTTTTTTCTGCATTAATAAAAAATCAAAATTTTCAACGTCTGTTGTCTGTGATTTTTTTCATGCTGTGTCTAGTTGTTTAAGGTTGTTACTGGTTTTGGTTTCTGCATCTGATAGTAAAAAAGAATTGAAGTGTAAAACATTTTATTTTTTTATTTTTTGTGAGTATTTCCCCGCGTGCTGTGTCTGGTTGGCTAGTCACCGGACAGACAAACAGGGCTATTATATATATTACTAGTTTATTTGTGGACGCAGTAGCGCCCGTGGCAAGTGTTTTTTTTTTTCAATGTTAATTAATAATTTCATTAATAAAAAAAATCAGAATTTTCAACGTCTGTTGTCTGTGATTTTTTTCATCAAATGCTGTGTCTGGTTGTCTAAGGTTGTCACTGATTTTGTTTTCTGCATCTGATTGTAAAAAAGAATTGAAGTGTCAAATATTTTATTTTTTGTGAGAATTTCCTCGCGTGCTGCGTCTGGTTGGCTGCCCTGTCCCAAAGGCTCGCCCCTTTTCTGAATGGATCTTCATTCAGTCTTTTACGAAACAAACGATTCCTTTAATTGAATGACAAAACCGATCGAATGATTTTATAATCAAGCGGAAGTTATTTTTGTTCACTTAAAAAATGAAATGTTTTTGTTTCTCGTCATTATTTCATTCACATTCGAAAAGGTGAAAACTACGTATAATTGTCATCAAAAACCAGAATGATTTTTTTCCGTCATTGCCCCAATAAGAAAATCATTCTATTTTAGAATTGTTTTCGTTTAACTGTCACCTCAGCTATGCCTTGAAAATTTGATTAGAAAACCATAAAAGTGAATGGCGACTCGTGCCATGTGTTTTGGAAAAATATTTTATTCGCATTGTGTCGAAGTTATTCCAGTGTTAAGTGTATTTAAAGTGTTAATATGACATCCGTTCATCCATTGCGGATTTTCGATGAGAAATTCAACTTATATTTACAAAATCTGCTTGCAGACCAGCTTACCGCCGGACGTTGCTTTCACATTATGTGGTAAGAGTTTTCTTGTTTATTGAAATATAAGTATAATGGATATTAATTTTTATTATAGATAAAAATTTCCCGGCCGAGAGTTTTGGTACGCTTACTGTATCAGAGTGGGAAGCAGTGTTAGCTGGTACCGTGTTGAGTGGGACTGGACAGGAGGTGTTTCGACGAATTTCTCAATGGAAAACTGCTCAGGTACTTATAAGCTCACTTTTTCAGCATTGTTTATAAAGAATAAATTTTCTTGGTTTTTCAATAATATAGGCAATTGGTCCGAATGAGAGCTGCATTCCACCGTTGGAACCGAGTATGTACATGTTTCAGCTTGAACCCTCAGACATACAGCCAGATGCGCAGCAATTCTCCGGTACCATGAATACCCCGTGCATCGAATCCAATGATGCGGATCCGAGAAAACTGTCCGAGAAGACTGGCGGTGATAATTGCCCCACAGGTGGGGTGACAAGTGGGATGATGTGTAAGGTTGAACCACTCGGTTCCGATACCGACAGAAATTGTAGAAGTGTGACAGTTAGCAACACTGTTCAAAAATATGAAATTTGTTACAACATGATGGAAGCTGATTTCGAAAAGCAAATTGACGAACAGAATTCAAACGATTTCGCGAGTACAGCTACGAATGTGCAACAGGAAGCTTATTCCGAGAAGCAAATTGACGAACTCGATTCAGACGGCCTCGTGAGCGACGGCACGGATGATAAACAGGATAGTGGTGAGATAGGCAAGCTAGCGGTAAACATAAGTGGTGTAACCAAGCTATCGGATGTGTCCAATAACATGGGAATTTCAGCTGCTGGTGCAATAAGCCCGCTATTATATGAGCAACAAGATGCATCGGCCGTTGGGGTAAGTAGTAGCGTATTTACTTATTCTATATTTCTCAATTCGTCGACCTAAGTTGATTTCATATAACATTTAGGTAATCACCTTATGTACTAGAAAGACAAAAAATAGAAAATGTTACTTGAAATTAATTAATAAATTATAATTATTTTTTATTTCAACAGGTTTCCTCAGGTGTTCTTAAGCCAACAATCGATCTCCAACCTCAGTTTGCCAACACTCCATTTTTTTCACCAGACGATCTGAGTCATCTACTGGCCAAATCGGATGTCGGACAAGCTATTATCCAGAACAGCTTGAAAGGACCGTTATCGAAGGATAGCAGAAGGAATTAGCTGGCATCATAGCGAATCACCATCTTTCCTGTCACTCTGCTGGGAATAACGTAGCATTATGTCGGCTACCGAAGGCGGTGCTTGAGAACTACGTGAATTGTGTGAAGCTGCGATTTCCAGCCGAGAATAATGATATGGTAAAAAATTGTGTATTGGTATCCATATATGAAAAATAACTATAATTATACTTCAGCTAATGTACTACATCCCGGCTACGCCTCCGGAGAGAAAGAATCCAGGAGGATCGATATATCAGGCTTATAAGCGTCTGAAAAGCGTGAAACGTGATCGAGAGCGAAGAGAACTTCAGCATACGGCAAAACTAGTTGCTAAAGAAAACAACGCTAACCCTCATGAAGCTGAACAGTCTGAAGCAAACAGGTGGCTTGCTCTCAATAATGCCCCTTGGGACACAGTGATGAAAATGTGGAAAATGACAGAAACATGTCGATTTGAAGATACAAAGACGCTGAAACCTGTTGAGATTATTGCGAAGTATCGTCATTACGCAGCTCCACTTGGATATCAATTGGTAAGTAAGGGACCGTACACTAATTACGCAAGCAAATTTTCTGGGTTTTTCAATACCCCCTCCCCCCATGTAAGATTTTTCCCAAACAAATATATTTTTTTAAATTTATATTCAGCGTAGAAAAGAACAGACCCCCCTCCCCCATAATTGCTTACGTAATTAGTGTACGACCCCTAACCAAAATAATTTTTCCCAAGTATCAGTTTATATGACTTGAACCTCGATTTGTACTACCTGTAGCCGAATATTTCTGCTATATGAATGGGAAACCTAGAAAACATAGTACAGATAATTAGTTGCAGAATACCACACATTCACAAACAACACCCAATTGTTTGTGGATTTCTCCACGGTCTTCTTCTTCTTCTTCAATGGCTCAACACTCCAACTGTAACTTGGCCTGCTTTTTAACTTTATATTCTATTATCATTTCCTCAGTTATTTATTGAAAGCTTTTCTATGCCCGCCATTGCATGAGTATGTATCTTGAGTGGCTAGTACAATGGATATATACTATGCCCAGGAAGTCGAAAATATACTAGACCTAACCGAGAATAGAACTAACAATCTCCGGATTGGCAATCCTACGCCTTTGATCGCAAGGCTATTGGAGACCCGTGGTCATTGTTCTATTAAACCCTTTCGGGACGGATGGGTCATATATGCCCAGCGTTTTAGATTGGCTGTGTAAAATTACAGAATAGAGCTGGGCCCTCGCTTTCTTCAGCAAAGTTGTTTATCAGGATGTTGGCTTTACAGTGTGACTAAACCCTGAAGACCTAAATATCCGAAACCTTGGGAAGATTTCGCTTCTGCACAGAAAGAAAAACCATAAGGAAAATTAAAAAACCATTGGTTAAAATAAAAAGTTCCATTGGTTCTTTTTCGATGAGAGTTGCTTATGTTCAAAATAAAAGTACGCATACTTTTGCGATAACCATATCTTAAAAGCTGCATACCATTCTGAAATTAAAAGTTTAAACATTTCGAAACAAAATTGTACAACTGTCAAATTTAAAATGTTTCACTGTGGAAAATATAGTGGTGTACACCCTACCTTTTTCACCTTTTTTCTGAAATTAAATTAAGTCGGTATGAAGTTTATGAATTTTATTATTTTAAGTATTTCTTTATTAAATAGTGCAAGCTCTCATTCGCCAAGACGGCTGAAAAAAACCATGCATTCGTCGGGGTTCGCAGGGTAGTGTTCTTTATATAATGCACGATGATGTTTTCGTCGGACACAAATGGGTACCGGAACTACATATTATCTGTAAAAAAAATAGCAAAAACCTTCCATAAATCGAGCCATAAATGCTCTGATATCGAACAGCAAAAGCAGTGCCTAACTTCGGTCGCGGCCTTCGAAGCACCGAAGTTGGTCACATTGAGAACAATAGAAAATGAACTTTTAAATGAAGAAAATACTTCAACAAAAACCAATTTCATTTTTATTTTTAAAGGAACGAAGCACTTTTTAAGCGGAAAGTGCAAAACTTTCTATGGCACCATGTTTGTTTTTTGTGTGTGAGAGCATGCAAATTAATCTGAAATATTTGAGTATTATACCGCATTGTATGATAATTTTGAATACTCCATGAGGTATAGCCATCTTGAACTTTAAGTCAGAATTTTCAGAAATACGAGTTTTTCAAAGTACTCCAAAACGTTCTCGACCCAATCCAGGTCAATAGGAATTTACGCATTATGTAAACTGAATTTTCTTGAATACGAGATGTTCAAGGTACTCCAAAACGCTCTCGAGTTCAGCCCACATTATCTACCAAGGCTTTTGTAATGCCCTCGTCGTCGGTATATACCCAATCCAGTTCAATAAGCATATGCGCATCATATGAACTGATTTTCCTTGAATACGAGATGTTCAAGGTACTCCAAAACGTTCTGGAGTTCAGCCCATGGTATCTATCAGATCAACCAAGGCCTTTGGAATGTCCTTGACGTCGGTATATACCCAATCTAGTTCAATAAGCATTTGCGCATTACGTAAACTGAATTTTCTTGAATACGAGATGTTCAAGGTATTCCAAAACGTTCTCGAGTTCAGCCCACGTTATCTACCAAGGCTTTTGTAATGCCCTCGTCGTCGGTATATACCCAATCCAGTTCAATAAGCATATGCGCATCATATAAACTGATTTTCCTTGAATACGAGATGTTCAAGGTACTTCAAAACGTTCTGGAGTTCAGCCCATGGTTTCTATCAGATCAACCAACCACTTCTCCGTTTTTGCTTCTCATTTCTCTATTCACTTCCTCCTTCTCACGTCAATTTTCTCAATTTTCACTTTCCAGTTTCCAATTTTCACTCTTCTCTTCTCATTTCTCTCTTCGCATTTTTATTTTCTTACTTCTCACTTTTCCTTTTTTTTTCTTCTCATTTCCCTACTCACTTCCTACATCATTTCAGCGTTTAAAATTCACAGTTTCGACATCAACTGATTGTGTACGTTCTGATATTTTCAGCGATGTGTGTTCTTGCGCAGGAAGCTAGTCAAACTAATGCATAGCAATATAATATTATTCTCATGAAGACAGTGAGGGAATTAGCAGCGGCATTGCTTTTCAGGAGGGTGAAACGCCTGTCATCCGTGGTACAATGGCACTCTACCCAACATCGTTTTTGGTACTTCTGTTTTTGGTACCCAGTTTGTGGGTAGTATACCCGAATTCAGCGCTCATTATGGGTAATTGGTTCATACGCAGTTAGTGCTAATTATCGGCAATTAACTTCTCCTGGCAAAAACTTGCAATTAGTCGAGGTACATCGAGCCTTTTGTGTTTGTATGGCTTCCCTTCCGAAGTTTTGTTATCATGAATTAAACGAAATTAAAACAAAAACATTGTACGCCATATTGAATGAATGACGGGTAGGCCTATTAGCCTTCTCTTCAGTCCGATGTTGCTTTTAGTTCAGAAATAAAAAAAATGTCGGCAGGAAGGTCCAAAATGTGTAGGGGTCCAAATCAAGTTGGTTACCCTACCTAACTTGCGCTTTTCTTTCTACCTTCGCATAAATATGTGTCTGCATGACTAAATGCATTTTTATTTTATTTTTTTCAGATTGATCAAGACTACAATTCACTTGGATTTGTCGAAGGTGTTCATAAATGGACAGAACTGGTCAAGAAATTAAAACCGTACTTTATTCTCAAAGTACATGACCAGTTCTCCGCCGCTATACTTGAATTTATGAGTCACGATCAAGCTACTGAAGGTTCGATATAATATCATCAACAATATTGTTATTTTGATAATACTTTCATGTTCATTCATATTTTAGACATACTTGTATGTTGTACTCTGATGCTACTGAACTGCTGTGTGAAACCCTGCAAGATCAACAAAAATGTCCGGCCAACGATACTCTCTGCCCAGGAAGATACATTGTTGTTTGCTGAAAACCTGGAAAGCGGTGTGGACCTTATCCGTAAACTTATCGAAACGTATGCAGCACAAGGAGTTGCTGCTCACCCTAAAATTTTGGCAATTGGTTCAAGCTACAGAAAGCTTACTGGAGAATTCTATGTGATATTCAACCGTGTTCAGTACAAAGTTGATTCAGCTGCTCGTGCGGTAGATATTATGATCAAGATGTGTAACGTTATGAATCAACCATTTTCGAAGGTTACAAAACTCGTGTGGTACACCGTTGAAGAAGTCCTGTATGATATTCGCGCACCCGCTCAATACAAAGAAATCGAATCCATCAACAAACTTCTGAAATGAGTAATTCAGTGAAGTGCTTCTATGCAGGATGCCAACATATGTTCACACGAGTAAATGATTATATCACACACCTAAAATCACATGACCTAGAAAAGCCACTCCGATTAGTATGTACATTTATCAATTGCCTTCAAAAATTTACAACAATGTATAGATTCAGCCGGCATCTTAAAACTCATCTACCATTAGAGAGAAGTAGTATGGAATACGAGATAAACAACGAAACGACCAATGTCCACCATGCATCACCTAGCAATTCGGAAGAGGTAAGTGATTTTACTTTCAATTTGAATATATTCATATCTTCATTTTAAATTTTAGCATCGTACTTATCCAGTGGAAAATAATGTATCAGTAAACCGAACAAATCCAGTTCCTGATATTCTGAAGGGCATTGAACAGAGAGCACTTAGCTTCATACTCGATTTGCACAAACGAAGAAACTTCACACGAAAAGACGTTATAGAAATACAAGGAGAAATTAAAAAGCTATACTCATACTTGGAACAGTTCATTCGCTCATGTGCACCGACAGCTTTAGATCCGCAGAAACAATATGTATTCGACGTAATGTTAAGAAAAATGTCCACCCTATTCGACTTTATCGATACCGAGCATAAGCTATTCAGATACCTAACCGATTTAGATCTTATGAGAAAGCCTCAGTTATTTATGATACATAGAGACAAAATTACCGACGTTCATGAATGTAACGAACCCATTGAAAGCAAACTGTCTTATCTAGTTTTGATGGATATTGAATTTCAAATAAGAAAATATCTTGAGAGCGAAAATGTATTTGAACAAATGCAACGAAATACAGAAAGCCTGATAGGAAAATCAAATCTTTGTCATTTTGTCAATGGGTCAACATATAGCAGCTTCAAAGCTAAATATCCAGATAAAATAATCATACCAGTGTTTTTATATTCAGACGAGTTCGAAATTAATGACCCACTTAGTTCTCATGTGAAGAAACATTGTATTTGTGGTCTTTATTATGGATTTCCCACACTTCCTGAGCAGTTCAGAGCTAGGCTATGTAATGTGTTTGTAGCAGGTGCTATCAAAAAGGTAGATATGGCAGAGCATGGTGTTGAACGATTTTTGACCCATGTGATCGATAAGTTTAGAGATCTCGAGCTAAATGGAATTACAATCAATGTGAACGGCGAAGAACATCGTGTATACATAGTACTAGCGCTAGTGCAGGGAGATAACTTAGGTATTCATCAAATTTTGAAATTTTCGGGTTCATTTACAGCCAATTACTATTGTAGGTTTTGTCGAAGATCTAAAGCTCTGCTATCAATGGACGATAAAGAATACCCTGGCGATCTCCGAACCATTGAAAACTATAATACAGATGTTCTTCTTAAACAGTCTGAAAGTGGATTAGTAGCAAATTCCATATTCAATAATCTACCTCAGAGGCGTCGCGTCCGCATGTGCAACCTGTGCACTGCACAGGTGGCAATTTCGTCCCCAACATTTAAATACTCGATTGATTACTTGTCATTCTAATCCAAATATATATATTTGGATTATGGGGATTTGTTACATGTTTTATACAAATTTGACGATTAGGTATAAATATTCGGAAAATATGCACGGATTGTTTATAGCCGGCACGTGATGTGAGACATCCAAAATGTTGCGATGGGGGCGCGTTATATTTTACTTTACGATACCGAAACGACCCACCGCCACCACATGTTGTTTCAACACGGAACTTTCAGCCGAGAACACTTTGCCATGCATCATACACACGTTATTTTGTATGTGTATGTCATCCACTCCAACCGCAATCGGCAATGTATAGGTAGTCAAAGCGTTTTTCGTTGGCAGTGCACGGTTTGGTACCTACCGAGTACCGCTTCAAACAGCGCATGTGTGATTCGGTGAAGAGCGCGCGATCCGAACAAAATCGAAAGAGAATAGTGAAGCGCGCGCATTTCTGCTCTCTCAAAGCGTCCCATGACGAAAGTTCTGCTTTGAATAAAGCACCTCGGGGCAAAAGCGCTTTCGATATTTGATATTGAATGGGATTAATGGCTCATTTACATATTCGCTAATTCTTGAAAATACTAGCGCGACATTTGCATAATGCAAACGCTTACACTGGGGTCGCTTTTTACGTGGTTTGTGTTTGGCTATTTCTGGCCTTCAGATTTATCAAAACATTGAGCTGACCCAAGGAAAATCCACAAAAATCGAAGAAAAATCAGGTGGTATTTGAAAAGATGTTGAAATTAAGGTAGACCGAGAAATTGATAAAATTCATCCGCGTGAAAAGCTACCCCAGTGTATTAGCAGATGACAAATACATTATGCTAATGACGCGCTAGTATTGTCGCATAGTGCTTTGACGCTAGAGCTAGCAAATATGTAAATAATTTGTTAATAAAATATATTTGACATTGAAGTATCCGACAATATTAGCAAAATGTAATCAGACATTTTCATCTTCTGATGAAATTTTATATTGTCGCAGAATTAGCAAATATGAAGGGGGTGTAACGAATGTCCACGGTCCAAAAAAAATATAAAATTTATATGAGCTAATGTCCATACTGATGGAGGGTAAACTGTTCGACATCTGTCCTGTTCTATATATTGATCAAGGGAAGAAATTAAAAATAGAATAATTATTAATTGAGTAATAAGCATGTTATATCAGGCTAATTATAAATGTTTATTGATTAGTTAATCATGGTTAATATTTTTCAAATTCTATTCTTCAGTTAAGGCTTCGTCTCATTTTACGAAATAACTCAGTTTATAATTTAAAGTGTCAGTTAAAAATTAGATAGATAGATATCTTATTTGTAATAAGGGAAAGCATAACGATTCTCATGATGGTAATTTTTAATTTTACGAATCATCACTTTTAAGTTTAGATTAGGTAATTTAGAAAATGGGACGTAGCTGAGAAGTAGACTGATGAACACAAAGTGCAAACATTTGAGAGACGCACTGGAAGATGAATCGTTTATAATGGATGTGTCATTTCAGGTCCCTTTCATATGTGTTTTTCGAGAAATAACCAATTTAATCAAACAGTGCACAGGTTGAAGAATTGACCACGCGACGCCTCTGATCTACCTTCTTTCCACGTGGTGGAAAATCTGTACGCAGATATCATGCACGACTTGTACAGCACAGGCGTCTGTTATTATGGATTTGTAGAGATAATCAACTATTGCGTTTTCAGAAAAAAATACTGTACAGTTGATCAGTTGAATAGACGTCGTAAATATCTGTACAATTATAGGCTAGAAGAAGGATTATCTAGAATGCCTGATTTAGAAGAAACTTCTAAGAAATCGATTACATTGAAAATGACAGCTAATGAAATGTATACATTCAGTAACTATTTTTCATTTATTCTGGGACCATTTTTCCTATTGATGATCCAGTTTGGGAATATGCAATTATACTAATTAAATTATTGGATATCATAAATTTACCGGCTTTTACTCTGGGTGACTTGGAAAAATTGAATAGCTTAGTTAGCCAACATCATAAATTATACACATCGCTCTTTCAGAAACACCTTAAACCAAAACAGCATTTTCTTACTCACTATTCAACGATTATCAAGCATAGTAGACCATTAAACAAATAAGTTGTTTTCAATATGAGGCCCGTAATCGCAACTTAAAGCAATATTGATAATACCTCTTCAAGGAAAAATCCGTGTTACACAATGTGCGTTAAGGCCGGTTTATTTTTTACTTATGATTTGGTTAATAACAGCTTCCTAAAATCAAAAACGTTTGCTGATTTTACGAATGGAACATGGAAAGAGAAAACTTATATCAATGCACTAAACACTACTTTTGCCATAAATCCTTTTGAAGCTATTCAAACAACTGAGTCTCTGAAGTATAAAAGTATTACGTATAAAGTGGGGAATTTTTTAACCGTTACGTTTGAATCAACAGTAGAAGCTTATCAAATTATTGATATCGTAAAATACAAAAATGAGTATTATTTTATTGTTAATCAATGGTCTCTAGGACTTTTTTCAGAACACTATCAGGCTTTCGAGATAGGTATCAATCTAAATATCGTATCAATGATAGGCGTAGATATAATCGATGGGCCACCTTTTGCGCTAGAGCGGGTAGAAAACAAATTAATGTTCAGACAAAAACGATATGCTTTTGAAGATGTTGATTAAACTATATGTGTAATAAGTCCAAATAAAAATGTTGTTTTTTTTAAAAACATGTTTAAACAAAGCATTTATTGTAGCACACGTTAATTGAAAAGCCAAGAAAAATATTAAACATTCATTTAATTCGTAAATTTTGATTAATAATAATTAGCCATGAAATTATACAAAAATTAATTAACAAATTGTATCACGAGTATGCACAAAGTTTCATTACAAACTATAACATAGATGTTTAATATCAAGTTTTCTTGTGCATTTGAATCCAAAATCCCTATTTCTCAGTACTGGACATCGAACAAAGTTCATTTTAAAACTATCTACTTTTCAATCACATCCCGAATAATAAATAAATCAGCTTCTAGATGAATGTCATTCACAACATTGTTTGTTTTGATTTTGAACTGAATGATTTTAATTCGAATTTTCAATGACATCCATCTAATTTTAATTTCATCAAATATTACATTGAATGATCGGCATTTCAGAATCATCTGATTATAGTTATGGGGTTTGGGTGAGGCAAATATCATACAGTAACAGATGGATGTTCTGGTTCAGTGTAGTCACCGGACAGACAAACAGGGCTATTATATTTATGATATTATAGGATAAATAACATTCGAATGATTTCATTTTGTACAAGAACGTACTTATCGTTTTTGCCTTTTTCGTAATAATAAGTTGTACCAAAAGGCTATCATTTCACTCCGAAAACTGAAACTCCAAAAACTCTGAGTCCCGGAGATTCATGATGTTACATCCAATGGACTCAGCTTGATAAACTGAGCAAATATATGTCTGTCCGTGTGTATGTATGTATGTGTGTGTACAGTTGGCATAACACTATTGCCAAATTTTCATACAGTAAATCTGAATCGATTCTCTCGCAACAAGTTGCATTCAATGGAGAATAAAGCGTAATTGATCACTATTGAATTTAATAACGATAACACATTTCGAAAAAATCTAAATATTCAAACATTTGTGGAAAATGATGATGTATATATTACATTTATATACACTAGTGTTTGTCTTATCCGTATGCCATTTGGAAGATTGCACTATGTCACTGAAGGCTGTGCGGGGCATTGCGACCTACCAGTCCAAGGTGGTTCATGGTCGTGCTGATAGTTTTCAGCGCAGGTCCTATCCTGAACATCCAAAGGTAGTAATGTAATAATCTACTGTTTGTAGCATTTGGCAAATCACACCAGTGATTGTTGATTGTTGCACTAAAAATTAATTTAGGATTGGATAGTTACTTAACCCTTTCGGGACGGATGGGTCATAAATGCCCGCTGCCCGTCATATAGCGCGCTGAACATATATGACCCAGCCGTCCTGAAAGGGTTAATTAATTGAGTGTGCTAATTTACATAACTGTTTTAGAAAGAGTTAAGAGCATGTTATACTTATTTTTTGTCTTCCTTGTTGTTCGTGAGAGTTGAAAGGTCCGTACAGTCTTCATAAATAGGTCAAAGGTCAAAGTTGGCCATATTTGTGGCCCACAGTCATTAATAAATTGTACTAAATGCGGTTAGAAATAATTATGGTGAATACAAATGATGAATAAAATGTAAAATGATCATATAATTAGATATTTTAATAGATATTAAAAAATAAATATTAAAACTCAATCCCACTGCCCAGAAACTTTTATCACCACACCGCCGGCCAAAGCACGGCCGCTCCATGCCACCATAGGCGATGTCCCTCCCACCGCCCTGAGGACATGGGACGACCATGCTCCACTATACTATACAACGCAGAGTTAACACCCTCTCTTGCTTTGTGACATGCTGAAAACAATTTGCTGCCTAAGAATAAAAATAATCAAACTGAATCAAAATAATTACATTAAATCTCACACCCTAATCGATCCCGCGTCAGCCGGTTGACACGCGTTAAGTCACAAGCATGAATTTATAGTTCATACTTTCCATAATACATCGTACCTATATTGGGACGAAAATAGGCACCGCAACCTCCTTACACATGGGTGTTTTCGGTTTTGCGTGATACACGGAGGGTATCAAAGCCTGGAGTAAAAGCATAAACTGGAAAATTCATTGATAATGACCCGAGGTGCTGTTTTAAGAGATGTTGAAATATTGTATAGTGTCACAAAAGTCTACCTTAGTTATGATGACATGATTTGGTATGATGGTTGATTATGTCCATGTATAATTATGTATGTTGTGAGTTCTTAGTTTAGTAATTGACTTATGACTTGTACTTTTTCAGATTTTCATGGTTTTAGGGTTTGGAAAACCCTTCAAATTCTGATATTCTTGTTAGAAATAATGTTATAAAAATGCTTGAGGATATCAACTCAATACCAAATTCTCAAACCGACCCACACGCTCCTGCAAACAAAGACCCAAAAGACGACCCGACGAATCCAACAGCACTCCCATGCAAACCAACACTATCAACACGTACTCGAGGGCTTCTGCTACTTGTTGATAGTGTTGGTCCGCGTGGGAGCGCCATCAGACTCCCCAAATCGACGCTCGAGTCCCCGCGCACAAAAGCAGACAAGTCGCTCCAAAAACTTGGCATTGATTTCATCTTTGCCGTATTCAAACGAATGTTGCCTTAATTGACTCCCCCATCCCGGGCACAGATTCTTTCCGAAAGACACTCAATATAAGTTCCCCCGGGAAGTCAAGCACCAGAGACTGAGGGAAATCAGTCCAACATCTGTTGGTCTGTTATTTAAGCAGAGAAGATATTATGGGTGATATTCTCAATACAGCCTGTTCAGAATGGTTGCGGATGCAAATTATGGATCATTATTAGGTCTTGTAATTTTAAACAAAACATTCTGACTACACGGGATAAACTGTGAATATTATTATATCGGAATTTTTAATTAGGATCGCGATTCAATTGAAAATACCCACAAGTAGGTATACGTTTGTAATTACTACTGACATTGTGTTTTTCAGTTAAAACTCAAGTGTACTAAATACGTAAAACGGAATAATGTAGTGTTATAAAAAAAAACTGTGAATTATAAAAATTGTCATTACAAATTGCGATTAATATCAATATATTGATCCAACATCACATCTTCAAGGGCTCCTCACAAGCTACACATGTCATTCAGGCACTTTAGAACATCAGTGGTAGCTTGTTCACACTTGAAATCTGCCTCGACCAAGTTGGCAGAACGCGCCCTTTCTGAACCAAAGGGCAAGGTAAATCAAATCAACTTTGGTTATCAAAACTATATCCTTAGAGCAAGCGCACCAATGCACTTCCAAAACAGCAACCTCGCAGCATTGTCATTTTAGCTTAGTCACCCTTTTTCGCACCGGTCACTATTTTGGGTTATTATTTTGGTTGCTGTATTCCGCACCGGTGATGTTTGACGTTTGGAGATGTTTAAAATAGCAACGCTGCTATCGCGTTACCAAATTTGGTCACCCGTCAGTTGCGCTGCTGTTTTAGCAGCGCATTTAGTGCATTGGTGCGCTTGCTCTTACCAACCCGAAACTGCTATTAGTATTGGCGCTTTGATGTTGCATGAAGAAGAAGAAGCAGAAAGATGATAATCGAAAAAATCTCCACGGGAAAGCATACGAAGAAGTTTTTAAAACTCTTCTCAAAAATTCTAAAAGCAATTTAATTAAAAACGGTAAGCAGTACGGGGTTGGACTTTTCTTGTACTGTGTATTAAGTGTAATATTACAAAATAAAATTTCAAATGGAAATATTGTGTTTATTATACAGTAGAAGAAAAGTCCAACCCCGTACTGCTTACCGTTTTTAATTAAATTGCTTTTAGAATTTTTGGGAAGAGTTTTAAAAACTTCTTCGTATGCTTTCCCGTGGAGATTGTTTCGATTATCATCTTTCTGCTTCTTCTTCTTCATGCAACATCAAAGCGCCAATAGTAACTCACTGAATCGGGCAATGCAATTTAACCCTCTCTTGCGCTAAGGAATACTGAAAACAAACCTTCTAAGAATATGATGATTGGAAACTCCGTAAAACGACCGACCTTTCGAGTCCGTAAAACGACCTTCCTGGATATATAAAATGAAAAAAATTGGAATAAATATCTAAACACAAATTCAAATAAATAAACTTACCCGCTGCATATTTTCTACCATGCTGATGTCTATACACTTGGTGAATGATGTGAATCTGCAAGCAAACTCTAGTGTCATCCAGCAACAGGGTGGCCAGATCAGTTTTGGATAAATCGGTATATTGTATTACGAGAAAAATCGGTAATTGTCGGTATACACGGTTAGATGATTTTACCCATTTGGAGCATCATTATACAGACAAAAAATTCCATGGTAACATTTAAATAAATATTCCGTGTATGGAGGAAAATCGAAAAATTATTTTTAAAGAAATGTTATTAACGCATTTGCCCAAAAGTACACGCGGTGCTCCCCACAGGAAACGACGCACCGCGCTTTTAGCTGCCCGTTTACTCGATTCTTATGGGGAAATAACATTGCGGCGTTTCCTAGGGTGCGGTTGTTCCTTTCGAATGTGAAACGCCGCGTGGAATCTTGTGCAAATGCGCTTTTGGAAACATTACAACAGCCGCGCGGTGTATCGTATTGACAGCACCCTACAATAATATCTACAGTTATACAATGCCGCAACTCATTTAAATTAGTGCGCATGATAAAGCATCAATGTGTGCATGATGCGCACTACTAATGACATAATTCGAATTGTCGCGACTCCTGTCGCATCGCGAGTGCTCACTCGCGCGGTCCGGTTTGGTGGCGGCCCGACTATACTATTTTGTAGACTACGCCATGTTTTTAGGGGCAAGCCAGAGTAAAGGGGCCCCCACAATGATGAGCGCAGCGGCGCGTTTTGACAGTTAACCCATGTATTTTCTGTCAAAACCTGCCGCTGCGCTCACCATTGTGGATGGGCCATAATCGCGACGTGCGATGTGGCGTGACGCGACCAGTGCGATTTGACAGTTCATTGATAATAATTGGGTTGTTTAGGGGTAACGATGTTTTTACATATTCTAAATCTGCATAAAAAACTGAACCGAACTACAATTTTTCAGAACTTTTGGAGCCCCGGAACTATTTTTAATTTGCATTTTGAATTTATATGGGACTAAAATTTGTTCTTATGCTGCATGGGCCAACTGTCATCGTATGAATGAGAGTGTCATTCTATCGATTGAAATGATTATTTATTTTGCATTTAAAAATGTAAATAAAGGTCCACAAATAAAATAAAAATATTTTGGAGACCAGAAAATATGCTCTATTTGCTGAGCTGTATAAAACTCAATTTTTTCTTCGCTAAACAACCCAGTTGTTATTCTTTTACGTGAGTCGCGTCGCATCGCTCGTCGCGTTTACTCTGGCTTGCCAAAAATATTTTAGTTAAGGCTCCAACAGACGTTGCAAGCAAATCACTCGTGCGAGCGAATGATTTCTGAGAGCACTCGCGATTGCAGTCACTCGTAGCCGCTTTTCACTTTTAGCAAATGTCAGATTTACTCTCATGCAAATATAAACAAAAATGAAAAACTTGTTTTTCGGCCAGAAAATCTTATTCCATTCCTATTTTTGCAATGCAAGACTGCCACCCAATACCTTTTCACTTTTGCGAGCGAAAAATTAGCTAATTCTGCACTAGCAAGCTCAATTTCGTTTCGGCGAGTTGCAAATTTTTAACGCATAGCAGTCACACAATGCAAGCGAGCGTTTGCTTGCGAGTTGTCATTTGTTTGCATGCGATCACTTTCAGTGTAGTCAGACATGCAAATTTTTGACAGATGTCACTTTCTGCGAGCAAAATGCTCGTTGCGAGTGATTTACTTGCACTGTGCCACCAAAGTACTCTTTAATGGGTAAAATAGTACCCATTATTAAGTTAAATAGTTCAACTCATTAAAAGAGTAAACAGCGTTTACTCATTAATGGGTAAACCGCCCGTACGTCAGTTCAGCGAGTGATTTTTACACACTATTTGGAAAATGTTTTTCTAGAAAATGTGTAAAAATCACTCTTTATTATTTTGAAAAGTATTCGTAAAAACTAAAATAAATTAAAACTAGGTAGTTATTAAATCATGTTTTGTTTTAAATAATACGCAGAAATATGAGAGTATTTATTCGTACCACAAGTATATATAAACAAAATACAATACACTATAGCTCCTATAATCTATTAAATCCGGCAATTTTCACAATCTAACACAATCCCCGCTAACGTCATCGCGAGGGATTCAATTCCGAGGCGCTTCTTCCAAAGGAATTTGCTAACAGCATATTGCAAGGGTCATCCTACTCTGATACGGAATGAGTGCACTCTTGTTTCGCTAAAACTACGGATTCGCGGACCGCGGATTTCCGTCCTGACTGGCGGTACCTGTTTTGTCCGGTGGAACTCGCTTGCCAGTCCCAATCGAATATAAATTGAGAATAAATTGATGAACCGTTAGCTGAAATAATCCGTCATTTTTATTTCTTTAAATCACCCAAACAAATTAAATTGATCAAAAATAATACTTACATTTAATTTATTCGAATTGGTTTTTGCTTCTCCTCGTTCTTGTTCAAGTAGATTTTCACCCACTAATGGGTATAATCTCTCAACTTCGAAATGGGGAAAAAGAACACATTATCAAAAATTTCAAAATACTCATTATTATGACAGCTCAATATATCATCAAATAATGGGTCTTTTCAACTCTTTAATGGGTATTGTCAGGTTTACAGTGTGCAACGTCTGACGGAGCCTTTACAAGATAAATTATTGTCGCTTCGGTTCCCTTTGTTCTGCTGTCCGGAACATGTTGGGTACCAAACTGTCAAATCGTATGGATTTTCCCTTCTTTGACATTTAGCTCCCCTATCCTCGCCAGCAAAAGATGTTCCGGACAGCGACGACAGCGACAATCTTTATCTTGTAACTAAAACATCTTTCTTCGAAATATTTATCTTCACAAGGTCGATGATGGTCCAGGTTTCTAGAGGGCAACGCACCCACTGGGGACTCATACCGGTTCCTTCGATGCTGATGTAGTGCGCGAGGTATTCTGAGGATCAAGGTTCTCCCGTTTCCAGTGTGTGTACTTTTTATGCTCCTGAAGATCCTTCAGAATTTCTTTACCATACCTGATGATTTCAACTTACAACTCCTCCTCTTCTTTTCGAAGGTGCATCTCAGCAATATTTCCTTCATCTTCCTTGCTCTTCGGATGGTCTACCTCATCGTCAGATTCAATGTTCTTGTAGGATTCGGAATATCTTCGGCGCCTTTCTGGGTATATATAAGGATACGGATGTGACGGAAAGTCATTCAACTCAATTTTGGTTCTTCGCCTGGTGGGGGCTTTTCGCTCCCGGATAGTGACTCAGCACGATCGGTTCTTCATTGTTCATTCTCGAGCTCTTGGGAGGGTGTCTCAGAGCGGATACTCTTAACTAACACCTTCATCACGCTGCGGCTTCTTGAATGTGAACGCGATCCTGATGCTGACCGGTGCCCGCTGCCGTACTAATTGGGACGATGGAAATATGGCAAAACTGAATTTCACTCATTGCACTTGTACTGGTACAGTCCAACTCGGTTTCCTTGTTGAACCCGCTGGTTTCGACCCTGTTCAGGATGCCGGACTCGGACGACGGTCCAGGACCGCACCGCGGGTGCCATATCGCACCACATTGCAAGTACATTTCCTCTGCATCGCCGAACGGATCGCCGCATTAGGTGCACCGGGCATAGGTCGGATAGAAATGATTGTCGCTGGCCTGCAGCACCTTACCGCTGATATATCGGTGGCAGTAGGCACACTTCACGCCGAACGATTTCTGAAAATTATTCTCTCAGTACGGAACTCCATCCTTGCCCATGTACTCGGCATCTAGCGTCACTCCGCAAGCGTTGCATTCGAAACACCAAATGTGCCATTACCGATCGAGTGCGTTTTCCTAACCTTCTTTCAACTGCTGGTGACATCCGGCGCACTCGTTCGGATCAACGTCCTTGCTATTCTGTTGCTTACGTATCGCTGGTATCGCTTCCTGACGATGCTGGAGAGTAGCGGCCTTGGCCGGGTTGGAAGTGATTTCTGCCTGATTATTTAATCTCGCGCACAAACTCCGGTTACGATTGAATAATACCAGAATAATATTACAATCCTCTGGACGGTGGGCAAAGTGGCGCGACTTTTTGATATTTGAATTGTAAATAAACATGCGACAGAGTTGCCAGAAGAAGTTGTTGAGCGATGTTCTCACCACTGTATAGTGTTGCCAAAACACGATTAATTTAAGGATCACCATCGTCTGGCTGGTGAATATTTTTCGAAAAACAGACGATGTTGATGTTTTGAAAAAATTGTAAGAAAATAACCGTTTCATAAAAACAGCTTATTTTATGCGCAATGTTAACTAAACCCAAGGACGTTTAAGGGAAAAATACGAAACATAGGTGTTTGGTCGGACGGGAAAGGTCTATTAGTGCATAGTGGTGTCCATACTGATTATTACCGGTTCAATGCAAAATTTCGCCAATCTCTTTTTCGATTTTTAAGCTTTATTGATTTTTTTTTCGATTCAAATTCATAACATTATTTTGAACTTCAGCCTTCCCATGAAACCTGCATCATTCTCGCTAGAAAAAGTAATAAATTGTTAGTTGAAATCTAGACGGGAAGATGGATAAAAACATGAGATATGTAGCGATACGATCTGGATACGATACGGTCGATATTATTGTTGCTTGATGAAAAAATTACGGAAATTTGGTTCCCTCAATTGAGTTACCCAGGAGGACACTCAATTCAGAACGAATCTGCCTTGGAGATTTGCTGTCGTGCTTAGATTTTCGAGGAATAGCAGAAAGATTTCTTGACATTAGCTGTGTCCTGTGCACTTAATATACAGATTTTCACGAGGAATATATTAGAATAGCTTGCTCTGAGATTTCGCTCTAAGATAACCAAATTTCCTATTCAGTACTCATGCACCGTGCTCCATCCGCATACGACAACACGGACATCGTGAAGCGTGGACGGCTATCGTTCACTTTTATTCAGTTCACTTTTATTCAAATGATATTTAGAAATCCGAATAGTAAGTGCGAGACATTGTACAAAGCGCTCCCCAAAAATGTTTTTTCTTGCTTTTTAATTAGTGCTTCCTGCTGACAAATCCAAGGACAGCCATTTCATGTTAAAGTCAATGAACTAAACGTCAATAGGTCCTAAAAGTAAAAGACGTTTGTTGCTCTGGCCGAAAGTCATTAGCGTCAAGGAGGAATGCGCACTCGGGCTGTCACCTTAAATATAAAGTTCCCGGTTTGACAAAATATAGCCTTGTCGTCGTCAAGCGGTACCATCAGAAAGAAAAGGCCTGCGCAATGCGTAAACAAACCGCCTCCACATTACCTCCGCTTCCAACCGCCTTATCAATCCTAATCGACATTGATTCCATAAAAAAATTCTCGAGGAAAATGCAACAGTTGTGCCACCCTTGGTGACACCAGATTGGATCCGGCCACACACAGCGAGCGATCGCAGGATTGCCAATCGGTACGTTTTGTAAGGCCTGTGAAATGCACATCATACTATTGCGAGAATGCAGGTGTGCCACCAGAGCCTTGATTGACGTATTCTTGGTTGATATAATGGTGTCCGCGAAGCCTCTCCGGTGAATAGTTCTGAGTCTTGTGCTACTAAATTATTGCCGAGTTTCAAGAATCCCGAGACCATGCTTGCGCTAAAACAGAACGGAGTTGAAACACTTTGATACCAAATTGATACTTTTCTCCTTATGGAAACGTTTGACATTTCACGTCGATATTGAGTTCTCCAAGCGCAGTGTTTCACACACTAACGTCACCGTGTAGGATATTCTTCTTCTATCTTCTTCTTCTATATATATAAAAACCAATCTATGTATGTATGTTCGCTAACTACTTCTGAACCACTAGGCCGAATCCACCCAAATTTGGTACACACGTTCTCTATCCTCAGGGGAAGTTAACAAAGGGGGTGGGAGGGTCATTTAGGAAAGGGGGAGGGGTTTTGTTTAGAAAACGAACAATTATGTGTAACTTTCATCTCCCAGGACCGATTTCAACCAAATTTTGTACACATATTCACTATAAGGAAACAATCATATGAGAGATTTTGGGAAAGGGGAGGGGTCTGGAGGGAGGGTATTGTTCAGAAAACGGGTAATTTAGAGTAAATTCTGAACCCCTGCACCGATTTCAACCAAATTTGATACACACATTCTCTACCCTAAAGAAAAGATAACAAATGGGGTGGGGCGGTCATTGTAAAAGAGGGAGGGTATGGGGGAGGGGTTGTTTTATAAAACGAGCAATTCAGTGTTACTCCCAACTTCCAGTACCCATATCAACCAAATATTGTACACGTATTCACTAAGAGAAGTCGATCACATGGAAGTGTAATTTGGGAAAGAGGGAGGGTCTGGGGAGGGGTATTGTTCAGAAAACAGGCAATTCAGTGTTTCTTTTGAACCCCTGGACCGCTTTCATCCAAATTTGGTACACATTCTCTATCCTAAGGAGAAAATAATAAAGGGGTGGGATGATCATTGGAAAAGGGGAGGGTAAGGGGAAGGGTTGTCTTTAGAAAAGAGCAATTCAGTGTAACACCCAACTCCCAGGACCAATTTCAGCCAAATTTGGTGCACACATTTTCTATTCTAAGGAGAAGATAACAAAGAAGGTGGGAGGGTCATTTTGGAAAAGGGAAAGTTATGGGGAAGGGGTTGTCTTTAAAAAATGAGCAATTCAGTGTAACTCCCAGGATAAATTCCAACCAGATTTGGTACACTTATTCTCTATTTTTGGAAGATGTTTATTGAAAAGGTAGGGCCAAACAAAGATATAAAAATATATTGATACAAAGGTTCAATTCTATGAGCGGTAGATCTACCTCTGTGGGTTTCGTGCTACAGCATTGGACATTTTAATTCTATATTTTACTTTTCAGTCCCTAGCAAAGCCGGATACATATAGCTATTATCTATCTATATATCTCGGATACTTATTCAACGTATGTGACGTATGTGATTTTGTAAACAAAAATTTAAACGTTGATTTCTGCAATCTGATAGCACTCCCACGCAAACTATCGCCACATACAGGTAGGGGGAGGTTTCGGCTACATGTTCGTTGTATTGGTTTGCGTGGGAGTGTCATCATATTTGACAAATCGACGTATGCATCTTTGTTTACAAAATCACATACGTCGTTTTGAATAAGTTGCCGAGATATATAAAACTCAATGTTTGTATGTTTGTGTGTGTGCTCCAGCCTAACTTCTGAACCCATTATTGTATTGTTTAGTTATCGATCAATTCAACCATTTATCGAAATCATGGTTTGCCCAACGTAAAAAGCAATGATTGATGTGTTTCCTTCTGGATGGTGAATGTGATCCCTTCTTTAAAAATAGACGTTTGCTCGGAATAAGGCATCGGTGGATGTTTGTCCTTCTTTAGAAATAGACGTTTGCCCGGAATATGGCGATTATGGATTCGCTCCCTTTTCCAAAATCAGTCAATGTTTTCAAATGAAATCTGCCTTCTTTTGATCAAATGATGAAGTATCGATAAGATAACGCAATTATCCTGTTGACCAATTGGTTTATTCATTTTCCGATTGTGAAAAAAAAAACTGCGAATCAAACTGGCAATTCCGAGCAAGGCCGGGTACATAAAGCTAGTATAAAATAAAAGTGGGTGGTAATCTAGTTGCAGCAAAACTGTCACAAATACTTTAAGAGGAAGACTGCACACTTCGACAGGAATACAGCGGAATCACGCACACTTTTATTCATCTGGAGAAGTCAATAGCGGATGGAAAGAGATGGCAACCCGAATAAAAAATATCATAGAAAAACAATACATTGTATTGTAACACTACCATTAAAAACAATAAATTGGCTATAAAATATATTGTAGATGCAATCATAGAAACACATTAGAATGTACACACTTAATCTGATTCGCCGGGTTCGGTAAATGAATTGCCGATTTCTCAACAGCTGAGCTCTCGGCAGTCGCCTCAGTAAATGAGCTCAACTAATTACCGAGTTCTATACAATACAAAACAATAAAAACTACTGAGGATTCGGTAGAAAAAATACCGAATAATCTGTAAATAGATAGCGGACTACTATAAAATAAACAACCGATAAAAATGTATTCAATCTTTAAATACAGATAAAACATTATCAAAAGTAAAACAGCTTAATACAGTTTTCGAACTTTTTATTAACAATAACATTAGAAACACAAAAGCGCCTTTTAATTTTTTTCGTTCGACTTTGAGATCGATATCGAATATGTCGTTTGGTTGTCCATTTTCATTTGATGACATGGTTATTACGAAGGTAATATCTGAAAATTGAGATCATTTGTGAAAATTCACATCAAACCAATAAAATGTATTACTGATTATGGTTTTTGCACTTACTTGTGTTTCGAAATGTATGAAAATGGCCCGTTCTTTGTCAGAAACGACCAGAGAGCACACGCTCAACAGGAAGAAAAACGAAAAACAGGAGTTCAAATATGGCGCCTATCAAAAATCTTGCATACTGAGAACTCGGTAACAGAATAACCGGAAATTCCGTAAAATGTAATTTTTTACTGAATAGTCAGTATTTTCACTTGTCAGAAGACGAGTTCGTACTATCCATTTAATTCTACCACATGATTGTATCTATGACAGATACGCGTATTTCGACCTCAACAGTAAGTCGAGTCAAGTACAAGACACTGAAGAAGACCTTACTGTCGAGGTCGAAATACGCGTATCTGTCATAGATACAATCAAGTGGTGGAATTAAATGGGATAGTACGAACTCATCTTATGACAAGTGAAGGCATTCCACTAAAAGCTCAAAATAATTTTCTAATCAGTCAGTATTTTGTTTTTGACAGTTACGGAAAGTGCTTGCGGAAAGTTGATCGGTAAAGTTGAATACCGATGTTCAGTAATGAGCTTTATAGTGCTGAGACATCGGTGTTATTTATTACAGAGCTCAGTAAAATTTCTGAAATTTGCTGATATCTCGGTAAAAAAATACTTTTACCGGACAAAATCAGTAAAATAATTTACCGAGCTGAAATTCTGGGTTTAAGTGTGTATTGTTACAAACTATTCATTGAATTGTAAATGAGATTTTCGCAATAGAATATACGGGTTGTTAAGTATCGTAACTATACAAAATTTGAGATTTTTTCACATACTTTTTTCGTCAAACAATACATTGTATGGTAAATATATTGTAGACATAACCGATCAAAATGTTTAAAATACAATAGTTTGAATTGTATTTTCATTGTAAAACAATACAATATTTTACTGTTAGATTAGGACAGTTTTTAGTTCAACAATTAAATTTAAAAGAAAATAATGCATATTACAAACTGGTGGACAGGAGTCATTTTGTTTCATTTTATTAATATGCAATTTGATGATTTTTTTCAATAGTGATTAAATAATTAAATCTTCTGTTTCTAAACGATTCAAAAACAATTGCAAGTATATTCACATCAGAGATATATGTTGACGTATTGAATCCACCGTATGGATACAATATGTGCAACGGTGCAACCATTGAAAAACAATATATTCTGTTGTATACTGTACATTATATGGTAAACCAATTGTTTATACTATTGAACCAATGGTACGTTTTTATCCGGGAAAGCACAATGATTTTAAAAAATTGACATTTGTTTACTTTGCTCGATAGGTAGACGGTTTGACAGTTCAATAGGTAGATTTGGCATCACTCTTTGCGCAACTCTATATAATACACTCTGGCAAAGAGGAAAAAATGTAACCTCATCTGCAGCCAGGCAATCGCTGTCACGAACTGTCAGATGCAACCAGCACCTTTTTGAGTGAAAGTATTGATATCCCTCATAAAGTATTTCGCATGATTTTGTACTTTTTCACTTTGAAAAGTATTCTAGAATAGCCGGCCAGCTTAATATTGAACAATTATGAATATGTGTTTCATTCCCGATATAAAAATCATTATGAAAATAAGTTCACTAATCCGAAAATGGCAAACATTTTTATTATGCTCAGAAGAGTCTACCCGAAACACTCAAGGAAACAGTTGAGAATCTTTGATCAACTGTGATGAAAAGAAGAACAAGTGTCAAAACAGTGAAAAAGAAGCAGCGTCTTTGCAGGTCCCGTCCCAGGTTCATAGCATGCGTAACTGGAACCACGAAATAATCGTCAGTTTCATATGGATTGTTGATAACTGCGCTGCTATTTGATACATCATCAAACGTCAAACGTCACCGGTGCGGAATACGGGAACCAAAATGTCAAGTCAAGTACGAGACACTGAAGACGGCCAGTAGAAGCATAAGTACTAGAACGCTAGTGGCGCTGTAGTCATTAAAAGTATTTTGCCAAAATATGCTTCCACAAGCCTTACTTGGTCGTTTGTTATGCATCATGTTGTAGTGCATGTTTGTTTCACCACCAACATTGGTTTGACACTTGTAGTACCGGTACTTTCGCTGCCAGATCAAAGTGACCTAGATGTTAGTCACGCGAACAAGAACGACATTAGCAATCTTATACTTTTGCATCAACTAGACGGCCTTACTGTTGAGGTCGAAATACGAATCTGTCAAGTTACAATCAAGTAGTGGAATTAAATGGGATACCGTTGACCCCCGGTAATATGACCGTTTTTAATTTGAACACTTTTTAATTTGAACCCCGTTGGTTTGAACATCGTTCAAATTAAAAAGTGTTCAAACGTCATTTATTACGTGGGTTGGAGAGAAGAAAAATAGAACATCGTGAAACAGAACGCAGAATCAAAACAAAACAGCAAAGAGAGTAGCCAGAAACCGGTTTATCTTATGCTCATAGAGTAACCAGAAGTTCAAATTAAAAGATGAACCCCGTTAATATTAATGAGGTACCGTTCAAATTATCGGGGGTCCACGTACGAACTCGTCTTAAGAGCCCCGCACATAGGATACGTTTGCGTTGCATTTGACAGTTTTCCCATGAGAAACGTGTCAAACGCAACACAAACGTATCCTATGTGCGGGCTTACACCCAAAACAATCGTAACGTCATATCTACGTGAATATATACGTGGATTTTTTCCACAACACTTTTCACGTAACAGTCAAGTGACACAAAGGTACCGGAACTCAGTTTCACTCAATCGGATATCACCAGGTTTAACGTAAAGGCTACGTGCACAGAAAAAAAAAATCATTTGTCAAACTAAAAAAAACGTTGGTTAAAATAAAAAATTGCGTTGGTTCTTTTTCGTACACTGAAATCAAATTTCCATTATATTTTATGTGCGTTGAGCACATAGAAATAAGAATGCTTACCTTTATATGGTTCTATGTGCAGCATTTGAATTCTGCAAACTCGCATTTGAATCTAATAGTAAAGAAAATATAATATAAAGGATATTTATTTACATCTTATTTGTTCTGCAGATAAATTTTACGTGCAGCTACATATAGTTAAATACTATCTAAGCTCGCACATAAAATGCAACAGCTTACAATGAAATCGAAAATGTATCAGAATCAAGAGAAGATGGAAGATGGCGGAGAAGACAGAATTGAATTCATGGCCAAAACTTTTCGTGTTTTATCTCTCATCAAATGTGAAATTGAGTCCGAAGGTTATGTTTCCAGAATGCATTTTTGGTTGCAAGGGTAAGTAACTCCATTTTAATAAACAAAATATGGTTCCACAAGATTCTGTTAATTTTAGCATGAATGAAAATCGCGGAGCAAGCAGCGAACGGAAACAACAGGGCAGAAACAAATATGGGAACTAGAAACAAAAACATGAATTACTACGCGGAAGTGGAATCGCATTCGGAGTGGTACCATTTCCGTAGCATCCGTGTAGTGGTACCCATTTAGAAACAATGCATCGTTGCCACCAAATGATTCACCGATTCTCGAATCCGTCGTGTCCGCCGTTCGTTTCCTGCACTTCATTCAGCTGAATCAGAAGAAGAGTTAAAAGCAATACAGATTGTGTCTGCTCTGTAACACTCCCAATCGGAACTGTTTTTAGACGGACGGACGCAGCGGAATCTGTGTTGCTCAGTATTCTTCTAATCCGGCTGAATAAAGCGCAAACAACGAACGGCGGACACGACAGTAACCAAACTGTGGTTCTTCATGAAAATACTGCAATATCCAGGTACTGCTGGCAGTACGATTCTAAAGCGACTGGCGTAATTCAGGCGACGGTTTATCCGACCGCTATTGAGATGTGGAAAATGTTTCTTCCGAACATAGTCCGAAAGTTCTATAATACAGAAATAAATGTATGAAAATCAGAAAAAAAAACAAACTTGTTCTCCTTTCGGATTTCTATTGTAGGGAAACAAAATACAAATAATCGGGTTCGAAGAGTGGGTTATATCCGAATATTATTGTGCTAGCACATATAATTCATTGAAACCGATAAATGAATTATATTTGAACTGGCATTTGTGTTGTGTATGCATTGCACATAAAATCGAAGAGTCCCAAAATTTCCACTGTTATGTGTACGACCAATACAATTTATGTGCAAAGCTTGATTGCAAAAATATATGTGCGTTGCACATACATTTTAGATGGTAATTCAGCTCAGTGTAGAGAGTTGCGTATGTTTAAAAAAAAAGTACGAAAACTTTCATTACACCTATGTTTCAAAAGTGGCATGCGGCTCTAAAAATAAAAGTACAAAACTTTCAAAGCAACATTGTGGAGCTGTCAAATGAAAAGAGTCGCAATCTCCTGTCACACTGTTGAAAAAAAAGTTTGATATTTTTAATTTAACACGAAAGTTTTACTTTCTCCAAATTTTGTTTTCCCATTCCTCTACACACAAAAAAATAATATAGTTTCAATGAAACTTTTGCACTTTAAATTTGAAAGTTGCTTTGTTTTACCAAAAATAAAAGTTAAATTCATCCTGATCAAAGTATTTTTTTTATTTGAAAGTTTTTTTTCTCTTTTTTTTACTGTATATTTAAAAGTTCTCCCATTTGGCCTAAACATTTTAGAACTGTCAAATCGATCAATGATAAGCATAAAGGCAAAATAGAGAAAATAAAAAAACTCGTTTTCTCATGGCCACTATGGTATTCACTGCATGAAATTGGAGGAAAAAAAACAAAACTTATTTCAATTATTTTCTTTTCTATTTCTTATTTGCTAGTACTTTTATACCTTTTAGATTATTACTAACACGTATAACATATTGAAAATAAAAAAAATTTACGTTTATATGTACATGAATATATTTCACAATAATAATAAACTGATTTTCGACCATTATTTTTAAGCTTTCCCAAAGTGCCTCTCACGGAGCGCCCTGAACAAACTTTCGCTTTCATCTCTATCTCTCTCTCCCTAACCCCGCAGTTTAACAATAATATAACAAAGCAGCAGCATTTTTCCTTTTATTTGCAACAGGATCTTGTTTTGCTCAGTGGTGTTCAGTGCGCTCAAATTTAATAATAATTGAAATTATTTAAAATTCCGGATAAGTGCCTCCTAAATAAGCGAAAACAAAACTAGGGAAACTTCGTTTGGGTATATCTTTGCCTTCAAAAGAAACCCCAACAACACTATCGTTCTTCAAAAATGCCTTCGTTTCCGGTTGTTCCGGTTTTAGGACTGATCGGCTTCTTGGTCGGCGTATATGTATGATAAAATTACCGTGGCATCTCACGGAACTGGGAGGTAAGTAATTCATTAAACAAGAATATCAACAGTGCCAATGTGTGTTTATTCTTGAGTGCTATCAAAAGCAGTGCCCAACTCCGGAGTTTCCATTCGAAAAACGAAGCGACGAAGTTATAGCAGCATTTGCTGGTCGAAATTTGAGCATGATCTTATGTAAGTTTTCTTTTTTGCAGATAAATAGCGTATTTCGGCATTTGTCACCGAAGGAATCAACTAAGATGCACAGCTCGACAAGTGGCCCGGAAGAAGCATCCATGATAATTGTTCAGATATTTAACCTCAGGCGACGACATAGAATTAAATTGTAATGAAATAAAAAGCAATAAACTAAGGCGCCTACGATTCAATTGAATTTAAAATGAAAATATAAACTAATAATAGGTTGGGAGCAGAAACCTCGCAGTTAATAACTGTGGAAGTGCTAATTGAACACTAAGCTGCGAGGCGGCAATGTCCCAGTGGGGGATGTAATGCCAATGAAGAGAAGAAGAGTATATGAAAGCATTATTGCAGAACAGATAAAAAGATTTCGGAAGTAAATACTACTTACCTTATTGGCAATTGATTTTTAGTTGATTGGGATTTATATGCACAAAACTTGCGAGTGTTGTAATCAATGATTCTGATATTCTGACAGCTAAGTGAGTTCTCAGCTCTGCTTCAATGACTTAAAATTCACGTATTTTATATAGTTTATTATGGTGAATTTTATGAAAATTTTATTCAATTTTCACGCTGTACCGCTACGTTTTATATGCATCAGGTAAAATTTGTGTTGTTAGTGAACTTTAGTGGTTACGTGATTTTCACGTAAAGTCGACGGTTAGATCAAAGACTAATTAAGACGTCACTGTAGAGCTCATTCGAGGGACCACTTCTAGTACTGCATTTGGTCCCTCGGTACCCAAGTTTGACATTTCGACATTGTTTCCTCGGCTTTTATTATATTTGATCTTCATGATGTCTTCGAAAAGCGAAAAGTTTACTACACATCTAATTTAAATAATTAACTACTAATTTGACTTATGGGAATGATCTGGAGGAAGATGAGATGGAATACGAGTTAATAATCCGTGAATACTCAGTAGAGGATTCGATTGAAACATGTTATCAGTCTTTGAGGGGGGCCTCACGTCAACCCGAAAACGGGGGCACAGTGTTGAACACTGAGTACTCGCTGACCAATGATTTTGTTGTTGTTCCGATCAAGCTGGAAGAAATTGAAACCCAGTTGGAAACCGATGATTTGAAGTGTTTTGTCAAGACTTGTGAATTACTATAAAAGATTGCGTCGTTATGTGCCAGAAACCGATATGCAACGTGGAAACCAACCGCAACTCTTGGACGTAATTGAACGGATACAACAAAGGTATTTCAACATTGACCTTCGATCGGTGGCAGATAAGATTTCCGTCATTCTGGTGTTATTCCAACGCCTTCACAACGCCAACCAGACAGAAGTATTGCAGATGATACTCATCAGTCGTTGGTGGAAACACGCTCTGGGGCTTGTGTGGCGAAATTGTACCATCAGCCGCATAGTGAAGAGTTAATCAGTTCCAAGGAACGCCTAAAACAACGGCGAATAAGGAGTTGATGTTGGGAGTGATTCGGAAGCCATAATTCAACGCAGAAGGTCGGCGTGACGGCAATGGAAGCAATACTATCGGTAGTGGGTATAATGTTGCACAACAGAAACCAGATGAACTAGAAAAGGGCTCGCAGAAGGCTTTTCATCCGTTGGGAGCGTCAGGAGGTGCTCCAACTGCTCTATTTCATGCTCGGAATGTGTTTCCACCTCTTCATCTTGAGTGTTTATGGGAGACTCCGGATTTTGAAAGCAATATTCCGAGCGCCATGCTGAAACCACAGCTAAAAATAAACAAATACAAATCCGTAATAAGATGCAATTCATAAGAATCAGTATCATAAATGATCACTTCAGTTTCCGCTATTTCTCTACTTCCAGATTGTAGATAGATCTAGAACAAAAGAAATGGTTAACCCTTAAGTTGATACAAATACAAACCGACTTCCATTTTTTTCCCAATGTTTTGATTTACATAACAATTGGGTTGTTTAGGGGTATATATGTTTTTACATATTCTGAATCTGCATAAAAAACTGAGCCTAACCCCAATTTTTCAGAATTTTTGGAGCCCCGGAACTATTTTTAATTTGCATTTTAAATTTGTATGGGACTAAAAATTTGTTCCTATGCTGCATGGGCCAAATGTCATTCTATGAATGTTAGTGTCATTCTATCGATTGAAATGGCTTATTGTTTGCTGCACGAAAATGTAAATAAAAGGTTTACAAACAAATTAAAAATATGTTGGAGATCAGGAAAACATGCTCTTTATGTTAAACTATAAAAAACCTCATATTTTTCTTTGCTAAACAACCCAATTGACAAGTTGCCTTAGCAACTCATAAAGAGGTACTGGTCACTTAGCTCAGTACTAGAATCAAGGTGATTTTAATTAATGGTTATGCAATTTTATGACCTAGTACTTCATGAGCACTGAAAAACAGAACAATTGTATGGGACATGAACGTCTTAATTAGTCTTTGGTTAGATTGTTTTGCGTGTATGACAAGTGAAGACATTCCACTAAAAAGCTCAAAGAATTTTCTTATATTTATAACAATATATTATGCATCCCAAGATAAACACTCAGATCGTGATTATCTCAACCAGCCTCCGTTGAATTGCGCCGGAGCGCGCCCATTTACTTACACACGGCGGCTATTCAGCTATGGCAACCCCCTTCGGCGGCGTATTAAATTTTACAGCGCAGCCTCGCACCCTGTGTTAAAGCTTATGGGCGCGCTGCTGCGCAATCTTTGCTTGCGCGTTACCACCGCGAAAAGCTGAGCGTTTGAGAAGAGCGCGACAATATACAGATGAAAAATATTATGTAAAAGTTTGCAAAAAGATTGCAGCTTTATTTTTTCGTATTTCTCCATGAGAAACAAGCTTGAAAACAAGCTTGAAAAATTCAAAAATCGAGAAAAATAGGCCCTGTTATGCGAATATGTGCAGTATAATGATGCGCTTGAATAAAAAATATTATAGAAAATAGTACATTTTATTGTAACACTGCCATTCAAAACAATAAATTTGCTATAGAATATATTGTAGACGTCGTCATAGAAATACATTAGAATGTTAAGTTATGTCACCATAAAAAAACGGCTTTTTTTCCGTGCAAAATTTTCGCTCAACAGTATGATAAAATGTTGACATACAATTCAGGAAATGAAGAACATTTTAAGGACGCCATGTTATAAATTGACATTCAGTGATAAAGTCGAGTAGTTATGGTTGAATGGACCGAAAATTATTTGATAACCGTAACGTAAAATGTGACGCTATATCTTACATCGTAATAATAATTCTGACCATATAACATGTTGTTTTTTATTATGCGGGAAGTCAATTGAATTCAACTGAGATGTTCAATTCACTTGCCCTGTCAAAACGCAGCATTAGGTTTTCTGTGAGCGTGTATGTACATGCACATCACTCACACTTCTACTCGGTTTGTTCGCAACCACGAGCAGCTGTCACGGCAGAATCAAATGGGATTTTTGCAACCACGATGAATGTGTTCGTGATGAATTTCGGCAAGAGCCTAATGATTTGACGTCCATTTTTTTCAGAATGAGCACTCATACACACCTAATATTCACGAAAAAATCAAATTTGTTTGAGTGTTATATTTGTGAGATCTCACACTACTCACATAAGGTGCAAAAAGAGCAATAATGTTATTAATTATTATTACACAGAAAAAAAATGTTGCGGTCCAAACTCCCATTCCGAGGGTTAATTTAAGAATATGCACCGACGATTTTCACCAGACAACAAACCCGTTTAATTTAACCATGCGCGCAGTAAAAATCAACTGTGGGATGTTGTTACATGAACTGATTCAGTGGAAAATTGGTGGTAATTTAAATAAAAAATGGCGTAGTCTACAAAATAGTAATATTTACCATGGAATTTTTTTCTGTGTATGCATAAGAAAAAAACTTATACATTGCATTAGCCACATACATTCCAAAACTTATAATTTTTCATTAAATCATGAACATTATTAGCTTTTTGGTATATAGGATCATTCATTAGGTGGCATAATGAAATGTATTAAATATTATGCGTCTCGAGAAAATATAGAATCCTGCGGCTTCCTGCTGGTTGCCCCTCAGGTAATCGCAACAGCCACTAAACACAACAGAGTCAATGAGAATATTACCCACCGTATGCACTTGTCAGGAGAAACACTCTCAATGTACTCAGTGACTCCTGTTGCCTCTCACCAATACGTTCGAACACTGCTGTCATTTGCCGAAAAGCACGTGGTTTTGTTTTGAGCGGAAAAAATCTCCCTATCTTTTAACCCGGCGGCTATCTTGACGTTTATCTTCGCAGTAGAGCTTGCGAGAGTAAGACCGCCGCGAGAATCTAAAAAAAGGATAAGCACGACAATAGTATTTTCGAATGGATTTTTGCCATAACTTTATGGTTTTCTCGGTTTTTTTTTTCTTTACGTGTAGTGTTTTTAGATTTGACCCTTTTCCCGGCCTACCGATATTCTACCGATTTTTTCACAGTCAATCTACCGATTTATCCTAAATGGTTCTGGCCACCCTGGTCGGTACGCCGTCGCCATTTTGTTGAAAAAAAACGAGTGAAAGCGGTGGAAGCGTGTTCGAATGCTGTGCATTTTTCTTTAGTGCCTAATTTGTAAATTCTTTTTTCATCAATTTGTAATTTAACATCAATTTAGTAGTTTAGTTATATTGTTTAAGTGATTTAGCAGTGTAGTTTTAAGCTAAAATATATATATTTTAAACTAAGTATAAGAGTATAAGCTGATTTTGATAAGGTCATACGATGACCCCCCCAACGAAGGAGGCGTTAGAGAGAATGCGCCGGGCCAAACTTATTTTTTTACGAAAAAAGCAGGTAATTCTTTTATTACATGTACTTTATAAAACTAAATAAATATCCTAAAACAAATGCCTTTTTCAGGCGCTAAATCAGACATGCCATCTCGACTCGATCGGAACAGCGGGCGGGAAGAAAGCGTAAGTACCAGGTTATTTGTGGTTTTATTTTACTGACGGGGTTTTCTATTTTACAACAAAACCGTCCAAGGGCGTTACTAAAATATTTATCATGGTCATCCTAAAATATTTATCATGGCCTTACTGTGCCACCGAAATGCCAAACGAAATTTAACCTAACCTCACATTTGTCCCTCACAATCTGAACCATTTTCAATATGAAACAATTCAGCTAGGGGGAATGACGGCTTTGGCAGGTTTTGTTCTATTATTGTCAGGGGGGTTTTTGTTGACCAAATTTTATGAAATTTGGCCACAATATTCTTTGATATGTGAAGAATGTTTGGGCCAAATTTGAGCATAATTGGTTACAGAAATAGAACAAAACCTGCCAAAGCCGTCATTTCCCCTACTGCACATTGATAAAAATCCGCACATTTCTATTAAAAATCTATTAATTTAGATCATATTCAATACAAAATTTTCAAAACGACTTATCTGCTTTTGTAAACAAAGACTCAAACGTCGATTCGACGAATCTGATGGCACTCCCACGCAAACCAACACCACCAAAACGTAGGTGAGGGTTTCTGCTACCTGTTGATGGTGTTGGTTTGCGCGGAATGCTATCAGATTCGTCAAATCGACGATTGAATCTTTGTTTACAAAAGCAGATAAGTCGTTTTGAAAATTTGGTATTGATATGATGTTTATTATAGTACCTGCAAGGCCACTATAGGCGAAGTACAAATAAAATCTATATTAAAATGAAATTTATGTGTGGTTTCTAATATGCACTAATTGAATTTACAGGGCTGTTACAACAGTTGCGGATTTCACGATTCTCGCGTTTTTCGCGAATTTCGTGGATATTTACTCTCTCTCGGATAAAGCCTTGGCTAAAGCGATTTTTGAAGTATACTTTTTTTATATCTTTATTAACGAGATTTGCAGCCCAAGGCTGGCTCGTCTCGTATCTTCGAATTATCTAAAATTGATTGGTTAAATTCAAAATATTAATGTTTTTCATGATAGTTTGAAATGCAAGCACATTATATCCTAATAATGAATTATCGTTTAGTTTTTAGTTATAATCCACACAACATTTGAAAGACCGTCTGTTGACCTGACATATTGATCATATTGTAACCCTGGATTGCTGAGACACCAAATTGTCTTTAAAAGTTATTCTTTGTTTCCGATACTTTTGACAGTGGTTCCCATGAATATTGTTACTTAAATCGCGAACTATTATTACATTTTGGGGTACGACACTGTCTATTTTGCTCTCCAAGGGTGTTATCGTCCGGATCAAACGCATTGAAAATCGCACCTGGAACCGCTGGAACTGAGCTGATGTCGGCTGTCCACCCGGCTGAGCGATAGAGAGGCTCTTCATCTGTTCGACCTTCTACTGCATCCAATTCTGCTCTATAGTGACTCCCACTATTCCAGGCTGCTAATTACAACTATTCGTTATCTATAGATAGAATTTTATACACGGAGCTGATTTTCCTTATAACCTTTATGTTTGAAACTACATAGATTTTTCAATTTGTTCTTTCCAATAAGAGATATGTTCGCAGAACATAATATTCAAAAGAAGCTGAACAAATGTTTTTTATGTGTGGATTTATAACTTTTATGTCATGACAGGTAAATAAAGTTTATGTTCGAGTATATAGCTTTCATATTCCGATATTCATATAATATTTATATGCAATGTTCATGATGGTTTTCCTCTGGTGATCAATGATATTAAAAAGGAAAAAAATAATTGATTCAATGCGATACATGGGAACCTGTGGAAGGGCCATTTTAGTTTTCGGCCCAAAACATGCCATGCGACAGCTTTTCTTCATGGTTTCTCACAGGCAAACTTCTGGTTAGTCTGAAAAGTGCGGAAATCCTCATCGACCACTTCCGGGACCTAACGCAGAGCCCCGGGGAAACCTGTGGAAGGGACATTTAAGTTTTTGGTCCAAAACATAAGATGTGACAGCTCTTTCCTCATGGTTTCTCATGGGTAAACTTCTGGTTAGTCTAAAAAGTACGAAAGACCGCATTGGTCACTTCCGGGACCTCACGGAGTGCCCCGGGGGAACCTATGGAAGGGATAATTTAGTTTTCGGCCCAAAACTGCGACAGCTCTTTCTTCATGATTTCTCACAGGCAAACTTCTGGTTAGTCTGAAAAGTGCGGAAATCCTCATCGACCACTTCCGGGACCTAACGCAGAGCCCCGGGGAAACCTGTGGAAGGGCCATTTTAGTTTTTGGCCCAAAACATGTCATGTCATGCGACAGCTCTTTCTTCATGGTTTCTCACAGGCAAACTTCTGGTTAGTCTGAAAAGTGCGAAAATCCTCATCGACCACTTCCGGGACCTAACGCAGAGCCCGGCGGGAACCTGTGGAAGGGACATCTTAGTTTTTGGTCCAAAACATAAGATGTGACAGCTCTTCCTCATGGTTTCTCATGGGTAAACTTCTGGTTAGTCTAAAAAGTACGAAAGACCGCATTGGTCACTTCCGGGACCTCACGGAGTGCCCCGGGGGAACCTATGGAAGGGACATTTTAGTTTTCGGCCCAAAACATGTCATGCGATAGCTTTTTCTTCATGATTTCTCACAGACAAACTTCTGGTTAGTCTGAAAAGTGCGGAAATCCTCATCGACCACTTCCGGGACCTAACGCAGAGCCCCGGGGGAACCAGTGGAAGGGACATTTTAGTTTTTGGTCCAAAACATGTCATGCGACAGCTCTTTCTTCGTGATTTCTCACGGGTTAACTTCTGGTTAGTCTGAGAAGTACGAAAGACCTCATTGGCCATTTCCAGGACCTCACGGAGTGCCCTGGGGAGCCTATGGAAGGAACATTTTAATTTTCGACCCAAAACATGTCATGCGACAGCTCTTTCTTCATGATTTCTCACGGGTAAACTGCTGGTATGTCTGAAAAGTGAAAAGACCTCATTGGCCACCGGGACCTAACGCAGAGCCCTGCGGGAACCTGTGGAAGGGACATTTTAGTTTTGGTCCAAAACATAAGATGTGACAGCTCTTTCCTCATAGTTTCTCATGGGTAAACTTCTGGTTAGTCTAAAAGTACGAAAGACCTCATTGGCCACTTCCGGGATCTCACGGAGTGCCCTGAGCGACCCTGTGGAAGGGACATTTCAGTTTTCGGCACAAAACACGTCATGCGATAGCTCTTTCTTCATGATTTCTCCTGGGTAAACTTCTGAAATCCTTGTAGATGGTGAAAGACCTGATTGGCCACTTCGGGTACTTCATGGAAATCCCTGGGAAACCTGTAGTAGGGAACATTTCCGTTTACGAACCAAAACCAAAACGTGTCATGCAACAGCTCATTCTTTGTTATTTCTAACGAATGGTGGGTCTGTAGAGTGCGGAAAACCCCACGGAAGGGAACCTGTAACAAAAGACATTTCCGTGTGTAGGCCAATATGTGTCATGCGGCAGCTCAATTTTTCATGAATAAACTTCTGATGTCTTTGTAAAGGGTGAAAGACATTAACCACTTTTGGTGCCTCACAGAGTGTTATTTTCGTTTGTAGACCAAAACGTGTCATGCGACAGCTCCATCTTCAAAGTTTCTTACGAATAATCTTCTGACGATTTTATAACAGACAATTCACCTTATTGGCCACTTCCGGAATACAACGGAGTGTCCCGTAGTAATATGTAAAAGGGAACATTTCCGATTTTAGATTAAAACGTGTCATTATTATTATGTATTTATGACACTTTACCATTTTCATGACATTCGTGTCGGGAAAACGTGTCAATCTAATAATAAATAAAACATAAAATCTATTTTTACAATAATTAATAAACATGATCTAAAATGAAAAATTATTCATATCATTGACTCCACAAATCAATATTTTTATTAAACTATTTAAATAAATTAAATTCATAATATACAAAATTTCTTTTTATAATTAATAAATTTAAAGGTAATCAATGTAATATTAATAACAAAAATTCTCGAACTCTTCTTAAAGAAAAAAAATTTACTCCAGAATATCTTTTCCCATGCTGACTATAAGCAAATAAAAATAAAGTATAAGCAGCTCTAAAAAATGATAAAAAAGCTAAACTAATTATAGTTAATCATGATCATCTAACAATTCTATTTAATAAAGAGATTTTTCCTAATAAATTTAATGTAGGAGGAGCCTACGATTCTTCACGGTTTTTCACCAATAAACTTTTCTTCTGTTTCTTTGTAAAATACAAAACACCTTATTGGCCACTCCCGGAACCTCACGAAGCTCCCCGGGAAAACATGCAGGAGGGAACATTTGCAAAACAAAATTATGTCGCGCCAACTTTTTCTTTGTGATTTTCCACGAATACACTCCTAATGAATCTGTGAAGCACGATAGACCTTATTGGCCACTCAAGAACAATTGGAACAACAATAAGGCAATTTTATTGGTACAATAGAAGAACAATAGATTCAAATGTTCATCAATAAAATGTATTGTAATTTTATGATATTTCAATGTACTTCTATTGTATTTTCTATTCGGGCGCCTAGTCCTATCTATCACGGTTAAAAATAAGCACGTCCATGCGAACTGTTCTGCATTTGAATTTGCACTACTTTATAATCAGATCAATACCAATAGCTGGAGCTCTTCACATTCAAAAACCATCACTTCCATTTGACGTGCACAATATTTTGATAGTAAAACCACAAAATAAAAAATCAACTCAGGAAGCATTTTCCTTCTATTTTTTAATTTCGAATAAAACAATATTCCTTTCGACTTCTGAGTCGGAAAAAATTCTGACGCGCTCAGGATGATTAGCTTCATCGTTCCATGAAAGTAAATCGAAAATCGATTCTTCATTTTAGGACCCAATTGTCTATATTTACCGCACTTTAGAAAGGTGTGATATCACTCCAAAATCAAAGGAATACAGTCATACCTCGATATAAGGCAACTCGAATTTTTTTTTCGTTACGTTATATCGAAGCAGAAAAAAAAATTTTTTTTTGTTCAATATAAAAATGAGTATAGCTCCCAAAACCAAGAAAAATAAATTCTTAGTCATGTAACAGGTAAATTCAATCTTTCTTATGTAAATTTCTTCAAAATAATTTACCCTTTTGTTAGTTCTTCTTTGGAACTAAAAATTGCTATTGCCATCCCGTTTTTCTTTTCGCAACTTTCATTTAAAAACGGACTTCATTTGATGGTTGATGGTCTCCATTGACGAATCTCATAATTGACCATATAAGGTAGAATGACTAATAGTGTACTTGTTAAACATAATCACATTTTCAAAGCAAAATTTTAACATTTTTCTATGATATTCCACGGCAGAACCTGACGGTCTGATTCCATGCATTGCTAATGCCATGGAATGTAAAAATATACTCACTCAATTCGCAATAAAGTCCCGTGTCGGTTTTCAGGGGTTTTGCTTTTGTTTAACCCTTCCGTTACCAACCCCCCTTTTGAAAACGAAAATAAAAATCTATTTAGCTGTAACTTTTTTGGCTTTCAACATTTTTTTCGCAACTTTCACCAAAAGTAGCAGAATTTATTCAAGTTTCAGGGGCTCTATGGATTTTTAGGATAGGCCACTTTATACCGGAGTTATTCCGGATTTAAAATGAGTGTTATTGGCCATATTCCAGAACGCATACTTCGGAAATGATTATTTTAGATATTTTGAAGAGAAACGACGCATAAACTATGTTATGCGTTATGGTTATGGCAATCCATGGTACTTTTGAACTTCCTGGACCGTGTTTGAACCGGTTGGAACCGGTAAACGGTTTTACCATGAACCGGTTCAAAGGTCAATTTTGGGAAATAAGCAAACCCCATCATGCGGCATATCAAACTTCATGATTTCAAAAGTGCTGGCATTCTATGGTAGTTTTGTACTTCCTGGACCGTATTATATTCGATTGGCCCGGTGAACGGTGTTACCATGTACCGGTTCAAGGGTCAATAATCATTTCCGAAGTATGCGTTCTGGCATATGGCCAAAAGCTAACACCCATTTTAAATCCGGAATAACTCCGGTACAAAGTGGCCAATCATAAATGAAGACCCTGAAACTTGAATAAATTCCGCTTCTTTTAATAAAATTTATGAAAAAATGTTGAAAGACAAAAAAGGAATGAAGTAAATCCATCCAGTTGTTTTCATGCTATACGGGTACAAACACAAACCAATTAATTTCTATTAATAAGAAAAGGAGAAGAAAAATTCCTTAGAAATGCTGCATAAATGGTCCAATAATTGTCCTGTACTTCGGCAGGTACTCTTAAAAAAGTTTCAGAGTAAATTTTAGAAAATAAGCAAATATGATCAAATTAAGCTTCAAGTACAGATCCATTCGATTTTGGCAACACGTTCGGAACATTTACATATGTTGCCGAAATCGAATGATTTTTTTTCACATAATACTTCCCATTTTTTCACTTATTGTGACACTAGACACACTGTGCTCTTTTTTACGTGGATTTTAAATTCTAAGCGTTTTTTTCCGAGAAATTTTTTTACGTAATTTTTTACGTCGGTTTAGGGGTCTAACCAGTTTTTTACACGGTTTTGTTTTGGTAATTCTTTGGCACCAATAAGAAATTATTGTGATTCATCAGCTCATTAAAATTATTAGTTCCAATCGTCGCAGTCGCTGGCAATTATTCTTACTCAGAGCACTCACGGTCACCAATGGGTACTCACGGGAACTCATTTTCACTTGTGCAGACCCGTTTGTATTAATGGGAACTCATACGCATTCACAGAATATATAATTTTGAATTTTATGATCAGAAAAAAAGTTACGTTATATCGAGGTAAAATTGCCTTATATCGAGTTACGTTATATCGAGGTTGCTTTATATCGAGGTTGCCTTATATCGAGGTATGACTGTATCACTTTCAACCATAGTGATTTCAAGGTTAGACATTCAATAGATAGAACAGTTAAATTGAGCGTGATGATTATTTACCGTGTATACCATAATCAGGAGGTCACTGGTGTTAATCCTGATGGGCCGGTTGGCACTCCTATGGGCTTGTGTATGTGTGTGTCATTATCCTTTATGGGTACCGATGATCGTCCATAGCTTGAGCAAACACAAAAATCGATAAATTAATGATTCACGGTTTCAATGCAATGTTTCTTGTAATTGGGTCCTAAAATTAAGAATCAATTTCCGATTTTCTTTCAGGGAACGATGAAGCTAATCATCCTGAACGAGTCAGATTTTTTCCAACTCAGAAATTGAGAGGCACATTGTTTAATTTGAAATTTAAAATAAATAGAAAATGCATCCTCGACATTTACGGTCTTGTTTGACGTGCAAGATTAACTGGTATAACGTGGTTTCAAACGCACTAGCAAAACACCGCATGGAGCTCGTCTAATTTTTTGACAGTTAATATATGGGCCTGACATTTTCTGCTGATGGTTCATTCGTTCTGAAATGTTGTCTTTTCAGCAACAGAAGTTGCTCTGCCAAAAAAATGTCTTAAAATGTCTTAAACACAAAAATATCATTTTTACTGACATTGACTATTATTCGAATTTAAATAATATCGGTTCATGTATTTTTGGCCGATGTACTATCGTTTGCAGCCTTAAACGAGGTAGGGCTTTAGGACCCAATTAAACTGGAAGAAAATGTTTTAAAATGAAATCCCTGTTTTGGTTCATATAATTGAAGCGCTAGGAAAGCGAAAATATTGATTCCAGTTTAAAGTTTTTCAAAATCTAACCTCACTTTTAGGGGCTCTTCCCCGTGCGGTAAGATGCGCGGCTACAAAGCAAGACCATGCTGGGGGTGGCGTTCGATTCCCAGTCCGGTCTAGGAAATTTTCGGGTTGGAAAAAGTCTCGACCTCCCTGGGCATAAAAGTATATCATCGTGCTAGCCTTATGATATACGAATGCAAAAATGGTAACTTGGCTTAGAAACCTCGCAGTTAATAACTGTGGAAGTGCTTAATGAACACTAAGCTGCGAGGTGGCAATGTCCCAGTGGGGATACGCGATACTTAACCGATTCAATACGGATGGGTCATACATGAACCAAGATGAAAATCAGCTGCCAAACATCGATTTTAAAAGATAGAGCATAGCTTTCTTCAGCAAAAATGTCCAAAATTGACTGTGCCATCCAGCAAAAAATATTGAACAGGTCAGGATATGGGCACTAGAATGACCTAGAGCATTCAAACTATCCTTGAGTTGTGATTTTGATGTTCTAAGGAATAAACACCATACTTAACTATATTTTGGTGAAATATCGAATCTGAAATGCGTTATGATAAAATCCCTCGCCTGTTCAGGGATATAACAGATCTATTTCAATATCTACGACATTCCAAACAGTCCTTAAGTTCAGATCTTAATATTCAAATCGATCAACAAGAAGATCTACGATGTCCCCACTATTTTTATGAGATGGAATAGCTCCACGAGACTTCATTATACCATTATAGATACACCACAGAATTCGTTAAACATCTGCGACATTCCAAACTGTCCTGGAACTCAGTTCTTAATATTCAAATCGATCAACAAGAAGATCTACGATGTCCTCACTATTTTTATGAGTTGGAATAGCTCCACGGGACTTCGTTACATCATTATACACACATTGCAGAATTCGTTGAATATCTGCGATACTCCAAGCTGTCCTTGAGTTCAGTGCTTATTATTCAAATCGATCATCAAGAAGATCTACTATGTCCTCACTATTTATGAGTTGGAATACCTCCACGGGACTTCTTTGCACCATTATACACACATTGCAGGATTCGTTGAACATTTGCGACACTCCAAACTGTCCTTGAGTTCAGTTCTTATTATTTAAATAGATCAACAAGAAGATCTACGATGTTCTCACTATTTTTATGAGTTGGAATAGCTCCACCGGACTTCGTTGTACCATTATAGACATAATTCGATGAACATCTAAGACACTCCGAACTGTCCTTAAGTTTAGTTCTTAATAATCGATCAACAAGAAGTTCTACGATATTCTCACTATTTTTATGAGTTGAATAGCTCCATGGAACTTCGTTACATCATTATACACACTTTACAGAATTCGTTGAACATCTACGTCACTTCAAATTGTCCTTGAGTTGAGTTCTTAATATTCAAATAGATCAACAAGAAGATCTAAGATGATCTAGCATGATGTTACAAATGTCTTGTTCAGAAAACTTTTAGGGCTTTTCAAAACGCGTGTTTTGATATGAGAATATCGACTGTATCCTTTTGCGTTTCCGAGTTATATTAATTTATTTAAAAAAATGTGACTTTAGTAAAATTGGTAGAACTTGAGATAAAAAAATAACATATCTTTAATTTTTGGATATAATAAAGAATATGAGTTGTTCTTTCGAAAGCAGTATAAACATACTTTTTTGGTTTGCCCCAATCGGAGATATCGACTTTTGAAAAAGATGCACTTTTTTCGGAAAAACGATCATAACTTTTGATCGGCAAAAGATTTCAAGCATGTTTTCACACAAAAAGTTGCATTTTTTAGAGCTCTAAAAGTCATCTGAAGACGACTTGTCTGAAAAATCGGAAATAAAAAAGGTAGATGAAAAATACTGTTTTTGTTAGGAACACCCTAATCTAAGTAGGTAAAATTGCTCTAAATCAGGTAACTTAAGAGCTACAGAAAAAGTTTATTTAGCAAAATTGATTGGAATAAGCTGCGCTACAACTTTGTAGAACATTACATGTCAATATTCCGCAAGATAAAAAACATATTTTTTCCATTTTTTTATAAAATGGGCCACCCTATTATTCGACAGTTCCATAATGATGGCCTTACTATTCCGAACAACTTTGTAGAACAACATTTTTTTCGGAAAAATATAGTTTTGACGTAAATTGCATCTTTCCGCGTAAATCTGAATCCTGGACCATAGTGCATTGGATAATAATGATCGACGAAGGTACAGTCACTATTAGGTGGATGAATCTAATTTTTTTTCATGATTTACTATTCTCATTTTCAAGGATCCCGTAGTTATACAATCTGTCAATGCTACCTGGAATCGTCCACACTGACAAGCCGAGAGTTCACGAAGCACGTTGAAATCAATGAAAAGTCATTTCAGCAGCCGATCTTGGAGAAATCAAAAGAGATTATTTCGAAAAAGCGGGAAAGAGCGAAAAAGTGGCGTGACAAAAAAGCACAAGGAAAGAAGCCTGTGAAAACCGGACAAACAACAGTTGGAAATCGAGCAGGTCCAACTGAGTCTGCATCGATCCTCGGAGATCAGCGCCATACCGATCAATTAAATATCGTCACGTCTGTATGCATCGAGAATGACATGGAAACACAGCAACGTTCGGACGATACTAAACAGCCAGCACACTCCCTACCGACCCCCACAAGCCCAGTTGCGGAGGTTCGTGAAACCGTAAGTACATTGTATACATGTCCTTAACACAAGCAAGCTCTACGAATTGTTCTATCAGGAAATAGGGTATTAAGTAATTAAATCATGTATGTAAATGTATAAACCCATATATTGTTTTATATCGAATAATCTCCTGTAGAACATTTCTGAACGAATATTACCATTACAATGCAATATTAGTTATTCATTATTAAGCTACAATGAAAAGATTGATCAAAATCCCTTTATTTTCATTTGCGATTTACGATTTTCCACCTCACCCGTAAGATTTTTGTTCAATCCATTAATTTTTTCATTTCACATGCAATTGAGTCTTTTCCACTATCATTCGGGCGTTTTGCCCCAGGACCATTTTTAAAACATATTTTAAATACGTCATGAAAACCTTGTTGTTTTCAATTGGAGATCATTGCGAGATGTAGCTAGTTTTGTAGATTTTGCATCTGGATAAACTTTCGATGGAATCTCTGTAGGAACCTCCGGAGGAATTTCTGAAAAGCATCTGGAGGAATTCCTGGAGGAACTTCCGGAGGAATTCCTTGAGTAACTTCCGAAGGAATTGCTGCAGTAACTTCCGGAGGAATTCCTAGAGGAACTTCTGGAGGAATTCATGGATAAACTTCCGAAGGAATTCCTGGAGGAAATCCTGGATGAAACTTCGGGAGGAATTCTGTGAGTAACTTCCGGAGGAATTCTGGGAGTAACTTCTGGAGGAATTCCGGGAGGAATTCAGAGAGGAACTTCCGGAGGAATTTCGAGAGAAACTTCCGGAGGAACTTCCGAAGGTAATTCCGGAAGAACTTCTGGAGGAATTCCTGGAGGAGCTTCGGAAGAATTCCGGGAGGAACTACTGGAGGAATTCCTGGAGGAACTTCCGGAGGAATTCCCGGAGGAACTTCCGGAGGAATTCCTGGAGGAACTTCCGGAGGAATTCCCGAACGAACTTCCGGAGGAATTCCCGGAGGAACTTCCGGAGGAATTCCTGGAGCAACTTCCGGAGGAATTCCCGGAGGAACTTCCGGAGGAATTCCTGGAGCAACTTCCGGAGGAATTCCCGGAGGAACTTCCGGAGGAATTCCCGGAGGAACTTCCGGAGGAATTCCCGGAGGAACTTCCGGAGGAATTCTCGACTTCCAACGACTTCCTGAGGAATTCGTTGAAGAACTTGAAGAAATTCTGAAAATTTTTGACGCATCAAATTAGTTCACGCCGACCCACGCCGCCGCCGCTGGCTTAAAATGATCTATCACGCGGCCGCCGATGAAATTTCAATTCTAGTAATGATACGCTGAAACAGCAAATTATAATTAATTGTACTACATCAATGGTGTTCTATGCAATGTTATGTAATATGTGTAATTGTAGTTTTGTATTATTATATGTAACAGTAGCTATTTCAATGGATTGTTTTTCTTTTTCATATATTCAGGAGAGCTTGCATCGTGGGCGACATCAAAATTACCGTTCCCGCAAGATGATCGAGAAGGATTTGTTGTAGCCATTGATATCGACCGAGAGAATAATAAGTTCAGACTTGTAGTATCTTCGAAAAACTGTTATCTATTGTAGAACAGTTCTCCGTTATATCTGCCGATTGCACGTTCAAAGTGACAATGGAGGGGTACCCGCTCTTAGTGATCTGTGTAATTGATGCAATGAGACATGTGCATCCAATTGCTTTCGCAATTTTGTCCAACCAGGAGACAACAGACTACCTATTTGTATTCCGCGCGATAGTGGAACGATGTAGGAGTTTGGGATTGAATATTAGAATCGATACTTTTATGAGCGATGGCGAGCTGGCTTTGAAGAATGCAGCTAGGGCGGCTTTCGGGGAAACAATCAATATATTGAATTGCTATTTCCATGTGTGCGAAAATGTCACAAAGTTCTTTAAAAATTATCTGAAGTACCAGCCGAAAAACAAAAGGAAATACGCAAGGACATGTGCGTGCTGCAAGCGGCGCCAACCGATCGTCATTTTCAGGTTGCCAGCAAGTTGTTTCAAGAAAAATATCGATGCTTTGCCCAATTCACGAACTTCTTCGAAAAATATGTCCTAAACCCAAACCATGCCAAATGGTTGGAGTCGGCGGCACCGGGTATGCATGCAACAAACAATGCGTTAGAGGCTCTAAATAAATCAATTAAGTATAACTTTTCAAAACGCCACAAAGAGCCATTCGGAAATTTTAAAGAACGCATAATGGATATAATCGAAGCTTATGGCGATCCCGATCGAATAATTGCACGAGAAAGGAGTTTTAAACTGAGTGATCAACGGAAGGCATTTGATTGGCTCCAACAGGGGAAAAAAATTCGAACTACACATAATCTGGATCAAAGGAGGTCGTACGTCTTTGTACCAGGAAACGGAAAACATGATGTGACTTCACAAGATATCGATGGGTTCAACAACCCAAAATTCGAGCATTTTGACCAATATGCTTCGACATTCGGGCAGTTGCATAGCGTTGAAACCACCAACGAAGATTACAAAAAATGGAATTGTACTTGCTACTATTTTTTTAAAACTAATGTCTGTTTGCATATTTTGGTAGTCGCTGTTAGAAAACTAAAATTCGTCCTACCGGCAGAGGCAGACACGACACTCATGAGTCGTAAAAAAGCGACAGGCAGACCAAAAATATCAACTTTAGCGTTAGTGAAAGATTGAGCAGTCGGATGTATATGTAGGGGGCAGCAGGGACTATGTCCAAGGGCTTGACGACCCCTCCCCAGGTTACTGCGAGTTGTGGGGCTAGCTAAAAATGTAGTGTGATTTAACAGTGGGCTCTGATCAACATCTATAAAAAGCTGCATGTAACGGGCCCTACTAAAGCGACCTGTGGCTCTCAAAGCGCACTAGCCCAGTCCTGATGTGGGGTGGGACTTTAAACAGATCTGTCACGACGATCCTCCACCGAGCGTCTGTTCACCAAAGAGGTGCGGCTCTCAACAGCGTCTGTTCTCCATGTCAGGGGCGGCTGATCATCGTCCGGTGCCAGCAAGGGACTCTAAACAAAACTGCGCAATACAGTTCTCCGGAAATTACAAGCCAGCTTTAAAATGAAAACATCGTCGTTGTTCAATATAAGGACTACAGCAAAAACAATTAATAAGTAATAATTTATCATATCAGATTCAACCATTGTTAAGCCGCCGAATTTACACGACCTGTTGCGGCTTGTCCTACGTTGAATTGATAAGGTAGGTCGTAAGAACAAACGCATTTCAGGAAAAAAAAAGTTTCTATTATTTGATTTCTACTTCACAGATACTAGTAATTCTGGCTTCGCAAGGCTACCAAACAATCGATTCAAACTTGCCGATCAAATGTCGATTTCGAACACCGAGACTATAGGCTATTCCAGGTGGTATGTTGAATATTAGAATGATAAAATAGTTAATTCCCAGTGAAATTGTTTCATTGTTTGTAGCCTAAATAGGCTATCAGATATTCAATTTATTTGAAGGTTTTTATCGTTGAGAAGAAAAATACTATAAATATACCGAATATCAGCAGGTTTTTTACGACTTTATGGATTTCTCGATTTTTGCAAATTTATGGTATTCTTAATCTTTATATCGCACAATGTGAGTTTTATCAAACAAGTTACTCAATACAAGATATCAGTATTTTGATATCACTATATGATCCATACATCATGATAATATCAAATTGAGATGTTTTTGTTTGTTGTTTTTGCTCCATATTATTAAGTCCGGCCTAATATTATTACAAATATTATTTTTTCTTCTATCTCCACCCCTCGATTTTTGTGACTTAATTTTATTATTTGAGGGGGGATTCAAAATTTTATTGGAAAAATAGTAAAATATTGAACTTTTACAAAAACATCTTAAAGAAAACTGATGAGTTTTACGATTTTATCAATTTAGCCATACCAACCCCCTTTGTTATCCAAAGACCAATAGGACAAAAGATCCTTCCTTCATTTTTGTTCCGGCCTTATTATCATAATGAAAACTCGCTCACTTACTGTAACAATAGTAATGTTTATTGTTATGATCGTAATAACGGTAGTTGCAATATTTTGTAGATTCGGTAGTTATATTCCCAGTTGCGATAGTATCTCCTTGTGATAATACCATCTGTTCTGCTCTCCTCATTTCCGGTAAAACACCGGAAAGAATGCCAGTATGACATGTCGCTGATCCTGTCTGAACCGGCGATTCCTAACGCAATTATCACCACGGAAGTTGCTGTGATAGCCGAATGCTATGGAAGGAATGCTGGACTGGTACAGGGAACAGCAGTAATAACTCAATTATATGATCAAAAAAAGAATTTTGTCTTGAGGATTGCTTCAGTTAAGTGATCATGGTGAAAACGGCGATGATTATTGATATTGAGGAGACTTTTTTTTACTTGGAAGATGGTGTCTTTCAATAAAATGTTTGTTTATCCCGCTACAGAAAAGAAACATCGTCAAGATGCTAGCATTATCATTGTAAATATTTAAGCGCTCTGAATTCTCTTCTTTTCCTACTTTATTATTGTGTTCCCAAATTACGACAGATTTCGATCAAACCGCGAGTATTTTGATAGATTAAAACAAAACTTGGTAGGTTGTAGCTGGAAGTTGGTACCTTATTGATAATGCCGTAAATGTTAGACTTCTAAATTTCTAATGTAAGATTTCATGCATGCATCTATCATATTCGTGTAACAAGTGAACGCTTGATGTAACTGTTGGTGATGCTACAATGAATTAGGCTATCCGTAAATCACGAACCGCATTGCGCCAACACCTGTGGACTAAAAATGTTTCGCGCTGATGGCATAGTTCTAAGAGCCGAAGAGCATTACCACTATGCTGTGTTGGTTAGCAAGGTTGATATTAGGATTGTAGCTCTAATTATCCTGTATGTATTTCCAACAACACAGACAGCAAAAGATATAAAAAAATAAATTTTATTTTACTAATTTTCCCTTTTTTAATGCATGATGTGACGTTGAATGTACTACAATGAACCTGGGCTATGAATTTTTCGGCTCTTGTTATTCTGTATGTACTCCACAACGTAGCAGATTGCTAAACTTATATCAATATTTAGATAAATAGATGCATGGTTACTTATTTAGCCAAACTATAATAGGTGGTTAAGGACAAGCCTCCCGGAAGCCAAAACAAAAAGCACTCGCGTTTTCAAGGGCACCCCACTCAATTTGGAGGCAACGCACAACTGTCATTTATATTATTCCAGCTTTGCTGTGTCGCAGCATGCGCAAAATAATAAGAATTACAGTTGTGCGTTGCTTCCGGTTTGAATGGGGTGCCCTTGAAAACGCGAGTGCCTTTTTTTTGGATTTCGAGATGCCTGTCCTTAACTTTCAATACGATTCAAAGGCACATTTTTTACTTGATTTTCATTATTCCTCTGCGTGAAATTATCAATGAGGTACCATCAAAGATACTGTTTGAAAAAAAAGTGGCTATATAACAAGTGAAATGAACTGACTGTTCCGATTGATCTCCATGTAGATTGTGTAGAACGAACAATGGTAGTTTATATTCTGGTTTATATGTGAAATATTAATAAAATTGATATTATAAATTCTGTCTCTTACATTTTTTTTCTTCAACGATGATGTCGACGGTTTCGTGCAATACGGGCGCAACTCAAATTTTACAATTTTAGTTGCAATTATTAGTTGCATAATCTTAAAACATTTTGATGACTTGAATATTTTTACAATATTTTCTGTTTTTTATTACAAACAATATGATCATTTTACTATTTGATTGGACAAATGAGCGGCAAAATGTAATGTAGGGTGGAGAACCATTTGGGCAGTACCTCCTATTCCTGTCCGCAACGTTCATAGGGGGTCGTTCAAATATTACGTCCGAGGTTTTAGGGGGAGGTGGTCTAAGATTTTGTGACAGTACACGTACAAGTATACAAAAAGCCGGACAGAGGGTGATGGGAGGGGTCGAAAATCCTCAAAAACAGTGGACGTCATAGTTAAATCGCCCCTAACTCGACCGCCATCCAACCATATGACTTGATTTTTGTACATTGCTAGAAATTTGCAGATTCTATCCATATACTAGAAACCAAGTCTAGAGTGCTTTGAGAATAGGTCCTACGTGCAAAAGAGAGGCTCTCTCTGGTTTCGTTCTCTTTCGATTATTACAGAACTATACTAAAGTTTACTTCGGATTTTTTTTTATAGATATCTAAAGATAATAGCTTTGTCTAGCGTGCTGAAGTGAAAATGTAGCAAAATATGCAAAACCAACCTGACTATTAGCGAAAGAGAGCCTCTCTTTTGCACATACGACCTATTCTAAAAGCAATCTAGAAGTAATCCAGTTGTAAAGCGCCCGAGTAATACAATCACTATATTATGCCTTTGATGAATCTCCTAGTAATAATCGTTTGGAGTATGATCGAAATTTGACAATGAACAATTTGATGTTTTTCATCTGTATCATATAATCTTAAAAGCGCTGTTATGAACATATTTTGCATTCCATGAATAGAAACTGAATAATTTTACCGATTTGATGAATGGTTCATTTTTATTCGGGTTGTCTTTCCGTGTCCTACGAAAAATTGTGCTATACCACAAACACTCATTCAAAAATTATGGATGCCTAGTTTTAAATGTCTAAAATAGTACTGATATGTGGGCACGGCTCATTATTCACATTTAGTTTTACTAATTCCAAGAATCATCGTCGAACGCAAATCGAGATAAGAGCATATAAATATATAGCAAAAATAGTGAAGCAACTTTCGTGTAAAAATATTGTTTGGCTAATTTTTCAATTAGAAACAATGAGACAGGACTCCGCGTTGAATGTTATTGCGAGAAAATCGGTTAAGAATAAGTGCCAAAAAAAAGTGTGAGAAATTAATGTATTTTGGTCTTTCTAAGTTCGATCTGGCCAATTTACGAATGCAATTTATTGCAAGTAAAAGATTTGAAGGTAAGTGCACAAAAATGAGCTTGACTTATTTACGTCATTTTTTACTGAAAAAGGTATTTTGGCCGTAACTTATAAACCCATAATCCGATCTGGTCAATTTTCAATAGGAAATAATAGGACAGAATTCTGCGTCAAATACAACTGTTCTGAGTAAATTGGTTATGGGTAAGTACACAAAAATGAGCTAGATTTTTGCCATTCTGCAAACATTGGCCTTTACTCGTATAACTTTTTACTACTTGATTAATGTAGAACGCGAAACATAATTGAGGCTACTGTCCCGCTTAAACATGTACCATACAAAGCCTGCAGCTGTTATAATTGAAGGAAATAAGTAAGGAGTTGTGATCCGGCCCCGGTTGTGGCCACCCTGAATATTTTTTGACACTTGACAGATACGACAAATCTGAGCAATGTCAAACTTTTAACTTGACAGCGCGCATATGTAATCAGAGCCAATATCGAAGCGTGCACACGCATATGATTTCTTTTTGCGAGAAAACGAAAAAAAAAACCAGAATTTTTCGGTTGTGTTTTTTGGATTTGTTAATTTTTCAAGTGCTATAAATCGAAGCAATACATTGAAAAAAGGTTAGTGTACTTTGTAATGTGACATCAAATTCCGGTGAAATATTTATTTTATGTAAATTTACTGAACAAAAGAAAAACGTCTTTCATTCCCGTTAGTGGTTCACTAAATTTAGGGCGCTGCAAACTTATCCCAGGTAACCAGTAAGCATTATATGAAGCTTTTTATTGGCCTTATATGCGCCCTTACGGCAATCCATTAAATGCCTTTATGCACTATAGTCACCTTAAATGCTATTTTAATGCTGGTTTTGGCTCAATATGCGGCTGCTTAAGTGCTTCATCCCACTTTATCGGTAATGCAGCAATTCTGTTGACTAGCATTTGTTCAGCATTCGAAATGCTGAATAAATGCTAACTTTTAAAAACAAGGAAAAACATTTTTTTTTTTCAATGTCGATTTTTCTCATTTTTGCATTTTGTTTTTTTTTTATACTAGGGGAACTGTTCCTTGAATTCATACCATGTACCCAAATCAATAACATTCGAAAACAAAGAATTGGAGCGCCAATTGTTTTGTTTCTCATTTTTGTGATTTTTTTCAGCTGTGAGCACGCCGGATAGCAACAAAAAACGACACAAATTGAGCCAAAATTGTCTGTTTTGCGAATGTTATTGATATAGGGAGCATGTTATTAATAATGGAACAAATACCCTATATACCATATTATATTTTCATATTCGCATGGAATACAGTTTTTTGTTACTTTCTTCGAGTGGGATTCGAACTCGCGCTCTTGCCAACCGACGCTGTAGTTGCCATCGCCCTTACCAACTGGACCATACGAGAAGGAGTGGTAATGGGAATAATTTTGCCCAATACAGTAGACGTTCGATAACTGCAAGTCATTTAACTGCAAAGCTTTTTAACTGCAATTCGATAGTTGCAACAGTTTTGCAGTTATCGGACCGCTAAACTTCAAAACGATGTCAAAGTCGATGACAGCTGCATTGCGCTGCACAATTCGATGCACTTTTGTTGCATTTGACGTCGACTGACAATCATTTGACGTCTAGAATGCATTGCAGTTATCGAACGGCTAGTGTATAAACATTACACCTCTTAAGGAGCATTGAAACCTAATATAACTCATCTCAGTATGCAGTCATCACAAACGTCATATACCTAGGTGCAGTGAAACAGCTACAGTAGTGCCGCTTTAAAACACCCATCGAACATGTTTCAATATGGAGCAATCAAAAGTAGACAAACTGTGGCACTAGTGTAGCAGTTTCAATGCACTTTACGAAAAAAAAACACTGTGCATTCAAAATGCTAATATAAGGCTATGCATCTCATGCTTGCTTTCAGAATGCTAATTTAGAACAGCTAGCTTTTTGAATGCTTATATACAGCATGGAGCATATGCAATGCTGCCGTAATATGAAAAAGTGACGTAAACGCCAAATTACACCATGCATATTTCTCATTTTTCTGTTAAAGAGTTCGATGAGTACTACTCGCTAACACCATTTTCGGAAAATGGCGTATACGTCACTTTTCATATTACGGCAGAATGCTAGTATAATGCTGCTATAGTGCTTACTTTAATGCTTATTGGTTACCTGGCTATTGGGTCAAAATCAATTAATTACATATTTTTCGGCTCTACGGCCGTACGGAAAATCATTTTGTTAAATATCTTGACTGCGCATATGCACACCACGTGTTACGAAATGGACAAATTGATATTAATTTTGCGAAAAAGGAATCCACGTGTCTTGGGGAACTCGAACCCCAACCTCCTACTCGCATGATAGGCGTGATAACCTCTACACAACAAGACCACTTATTGGTCCACTTGCGAAAAAGCCATCAGAATCCGAGTACCAACCTCCACCGCAGTTAGCTCCTTTTTGCAAATTGAATACTTTTCGGCTTTATTTGTCCAATCGTACCATGTGCTTTACTGTTGTATATCCATAGCCTGTTGTAGTCCATAGTCCATAGCCAAATAATATCAATTTGTCCATTTCGTAACACGTGCTGTGCATATGCGCAGACAAGACAAGATATTTAACAAAAATTAATGGGTTAAGTTGCGCAATGGTTGCGATAAAAGATGTTTTAGTTACCGTATAACCCCGATCATTCGACACTTTTTAATTCGTGCCCCGCTGATTCGACATTTGTCGAATTAAAAAGTGCTGGAGCACGTGCTCATCTATCATATCTCGCGTATTTCGAACCAACACTTTCACAAAACAGCGAAACGCACTACAACAAAAGGGGAAAAACCAAAACAAAGGTGAAAATAGAGTTGCTGAATACGTATGAAATGAAAAAGTGTAGGGTGACCTTTTTGTCGAATTAAAACGTTACCTCGTTGGTTCGACAACAGTCACTGTCGAATGAGCGGGGTTCTACGGTACAAGATAAAGATTGTCTCTGTCATCCCTGTCCGGAAAATCTTTTGCTGGCTGGATACGGCACTAAATGTCAATGAAGGAAAAATCCATACGATTTGACAGTACTGTGCCCAACATGTTTCGGATAGCAGAAAAAAGGGAACCGAAGCGACAATCTTTATCTTGTAACTAAAACATCTTTTGTTGCGATCGTCCCGTGCATTTGAAACGTGCGAACATGACAATCAGCTATTTCACATGCAAGAATATTTTTTGTCATTTTGGCATTGAAAGCCATTATTTTGTAGTTTTTTTGCCACTGAAAGCTTCTTAAATAAATAAACGTTGTATTTTCATCAACCCTGCGGCATTTTTTTTTTTTATATTTTTCCCATTTCAAGCGGTTTTATAAGGTGGCACACAACCGTGTAAAATTTTTTCTATGGTCACTCGGAGACACTCCCTTAATATCGTAGTGATAGTTTCACTAGAGTAGTTAACTATAAATGGAAGGTCTCATATCACGGCATACAGAAAACAAGGCAGGCTCAGCACGTATGTAAACAGTCAGTTTGAATGTAAACATGTGACGTTACTGCTATCTTCGCACAAACTGAACCGAGACGGTGCTCTACGGTCTCAGCATGCCTTCTTTTGTACTCCAGCATGGGACGATAAAATGTGCGTCACACTTGAAGTGTCATTTTTCTTACGAGCCTACCTTGTCTTCTGTATACCGTGGTCTCATATATTGTTTCAACAGTATCTCAGATTGTAGATGGCCAAATGACTATATTGTGAATGTGCTGTTAAGTCGGTTTCCTGCCCGCTAAAAGGTAGTGCCCAATTAGTGGTAATATGAAACAGTTGGACATGTGTGGCTACCTCACCGTGTTGTACAGCCTAATTTACGAAAAGCAAATAATAGGAATTGTTTCTGTATTGATTCTAATTTTTCTAATTTTTCTCCGTGTTGAAATTGAATATTGAAAACGGATACTATACAATGCTGTAGCATTCCAGTATCGACCTTACATAAGCAATATATGAAGCACAGACAAGCAGACGTAGCTCTGAAGAAATTATCATCGACCAGGAATTCAACGACCGTTTTAATTTCAGTTGATTGCGAGTTCCACATCCAGAGGCGCTCGCATCGTATACCTTCGTGTTTGACATTTCACACTGGCGCGTTCTGTTGACATTGTTGTATTCCGTGTATGAAGAAAAATCGAAACATTATTTTTAAAGAAATGTTAATAGCTACAGTTATACAATGCCGCAACTCATTTAAATTAGTGCGCATGATAGAGCATCAATGCATGCATGATGCGCACTACTAATGATATAATTCGAATTGTCGCGACTCGCGTCGCATCACGAGTGCTCACTCGCGCGGTCCGGTTTGGTGGCGGCCCGACTATATTAAACTTGATTTCGTGTAACATGCACACGAGATGGTGGCAGAGTAACGATTTTTTTCAGGAAATTGTGTATAAAGTTTTAATTGTATATGGGTCATGAAAGTTATATCATGTCATCTGCATAGATAGTAGCACTTTATGTTTATTAAGAATGAAGAAAATGTCGTTTACATGTATTATGCATAATAGTGGTCCCAAATGAGAACCTTGGGGGGCATCGGAAGTAACTAGAATAGGTTTTGATCTAGTATTGTTGAGTTTAATAATTAATTGACGATCAGCTAAGTATGATTCAAGCCATTTAAGGAGTGTTGGTTCAATTTCAGTTTTAGGCTATTATACTGCAAATGTACCGCGGTTGACAACCATTCCATCCTCCTGAAATGTAGTGGGCCTAATTCATCTAAAATTTGAGTGGGTAAAGTTTAAAGTGTATATGCACAATATTTTATTTGCCTGATTGCCAGCAACACGTTCAACATGGGAGGGTTCGTGTCTTCGAAGTATATTCTGGACTTTTGTGTGTTGGGCTTGATGAAAAGTTCCTTGAAATGTATGAATTGTGCCTATAAAGAACACGAAATGTTCCACAAGTTAACTTCCATTTCAACTTAAGAATGGAACGGTTTACGGAACTTATGGGACATTTTGTATTATGGTACATTTTACGACATTTACCGGCACCTTTTTTTAATCATAGGTACAGGGAGTGCAGTTTTCAAGTAATATATCTACATTGTCAAGGGGTCTCTCAATGATCATATAATATTTTGCGAAAATCTTCAGTTTCAATGGAACTACTTTGCACAATCTTGGAAAAAAATATAAATTTCTATGAAGCATTTTACATAACTTTACATGACATATTGATTTCAGAATAGAATAGTTTATGATTATCATGGAACATTAAACAATAATGCATGGGAAATTTTACATTTTTTTATTGGCGCATTTCGCATTTTCAATGGAACATTTCCGCATTAATTTGGAACTATTCCTTACTTTTGTATCGGTACATATCTGTCTTTAATTATGGATTTATTTTCTGAAGTTACTGGCGCGGTTATATAATTCTATGGAACATTTCAGTTTTTATTGCTCATTAGATTTAAAGTATTGTAACTTTGTCCTTTATTCTATGGAACAGATGTGATTTTTCTATGGAACATTTCAGCTTTTTTATTGCACAATTTATGGGCTGCCTTTTATTATGTGCTAATAACTCAATTGTTTCAAATGCTACAACCGTGATTATTGATTCTGGTGCAAGATACAATCATCCTTTATCACACCAAACCATTATATCATCGACAAACTAGCGCAATTCGGTACAATAATAAAAAGAAAACATCGACGAAGAGAAATCGATCTATACAGTTACGCCCCTATGAAACTAAGCGCGAGAAGTATGTTTTAGATCATTTAATAGTCTTTCGATCATTGACAAACTACAATGATTCATTCCAGAGGTTAAATGTCAAAACGTGTTACAGCGGAGTTCTAGTGCGAATATTTTTCTACAGTTACTGCAACTAGCGCTATAACTCTGTTATTAGTACAGTAGAAACAACAATTAGGCAGAATTGTAGTGTGATTTTTTTCAGGCCGGTTCACACGTGCACACGTTTTCGGTTTTTGTTTTTGATTTAATAGTTAGAGGCTTCAAAAAACCCATATTTTCTTTGAGAAAGTTGACCTTAAATAAGCCAAAGAATCGACTGAAACAATGAAACGAAATACAATTTTTGACGGGAAAGGACAACTGAATTTTTATCTATAGAGTAGAGTGGGGCAAGAGTGCGCGTGGGGTAAGAGTACGTTTTCGATTTTTTGAAGTAATAAAAAAAGATAAACTAGCAGCACTGCATCAGTTTGACAGGTATTCTGGCCAACTATTATCATGTGTAATTGTAAACGATTTGAATAAACAACAAGGGAGATATGGAGTAAGATAACTTTTTGGTCATTTTGCTAAAAATAATTGGATTTCCGCAACTAGTATTTCATTACCATATATACGTTTAATCAGGTGAACATTATACCATTTCGATAACCTATTGTAAAGAGTACTTTATGGTATAGAACACCAATCCGGTTGGTTTTCCAAGAAGTCAAAACCATTACTTGAATAATTTTTGGGACTGTGGGGTAAAAGTACGCAGGAACCGGTGGGGCAAGAGTACGCATATGAATCTTCAAGTTATGATGTCAAACCCGTATCGCCGGCCGAAATAAGACTTCTTCCAAAGCGTAAAGATCCACAACTAAGAAAAAAGGGACAGAATTTGAAATTATCACAAGTTTTTAGGATAAGTTGAAGTAATTCGGTGTTAGAAAGGACTTAGCGAACAAAGCACTGAAGCGAAATAATAAAATTGTATTAGGACTTGTTGTACACCTAAACATAGTACGAAAACACAATTTCATCTAAATGATTATTTCATTTAATCAAAAGAAACATTCATAAATTACGCAACGTTTAGCTGAGAGGGGTTGTGAGATGTATGACGATCCATATAATTTTTAGAGGATTCATACAAATAGTGTAAGATAGAGGGGGAGGGGTGATGAAATAGCCAAATTTTACGTTATGTGATTAGTGGACTTTTTTTTAAGGAAAATGCCTTTGTATACGCCACGCGAAACCTGATATATATTTTTACCTCTGTAGTTTTTTGTATATATAAAAAACAATGGTTTTTCGTATGAAAGTGCACATTTTTGGGACCCCCTCCCCCTTTAAGAGTTACGTAATCTTTAAACATTCCCTAATATATGCTCATTAAACATCAATTAAATGTTATTAACTCTTATTTGTGTTAATATATACTTAAAGCACATGATTGGATAAATGCGTACTCTTACCCCACCCGATGCGCACTTTTACCCCACCGGTGGGGTAAGAGTGCGTTTTTCACTTGTCTCGCAATAAGGGTTCTACTAAAACAAATCTCAATAATTTCAATATTTTTTCCACTGGGTAACATAAAGGAAGAGTATATGAATCATCGACACTGATTTGATATGCAGAAGCTTGCTTCATAAGGGCCACATGATCGATTGAAAACTAAGTGCGTACTCTTGCCCCACTCTACTCTATGAAGAATCATTATCCAAAAAGCTGGATTCTGGCTTCAAAACGGAAAGCACTCGAAAGTTAGATAACTGGAAACATTTGTTTTTTCTCACCACCGTTTTTTTGTTTTCTCGTATTCAAAGCAAATGATACGAACTTTCAGAAGAAGTGTGTGTATGTGCATGTGTGTGCGTGTGTGTGCCAAAAAATCTAACTCATATTTCGAAATCTTATCCTGAACCGATTATTTAAACGGGGAATCCTGTCCCATTATTTCACATAAAAAATCAGGCCGAACTCACTATGGGCTCAAAAGTTATGGTCAAAATACAAATTTTTATACTATATCTGAAACTCAATTTGTGCAATTGCACAACCTCATCACATTTTCCGGGCACTTAACCTCATCCGATTTGCTTGCAACAAATTGCATCCGGCAGCAATTATTACAATGTGTATAAACAAATGTGAATTTTCAATTCAATCCATCTTTATTTACGAAATGTTCGACCCTAAGCCGGTTCATCTGGTATAAACAAATGTGAAAAATAAGTCTTATTTACCAATTGTTATTTTAGACTTTTCATATATGTTTATCAACCATTTTAAACGAGCGAGAAAGGCATCATCACCGCTTGGTGGTTTAATCAGGGTTTTTTGCATTAGCATTAGCATTAGCATTGAGCATTTCGCACAAATTCGTAGGTGGTACAAGCCAAGACTATTGTATGAGAGTAGCATCACTTTCATCCGTTACCACAGATATTGATTTGGGACTAGTCATTATCTCTTAGATGGAAGCAATGCACTCTCCAATAGTCGAGATCTGTCCTGGTCACGTCCTTGCGAATGCTGAGGAAGGGGAAGGATGGTTAGTTGGACACCTACTTAAGAAAGATGCAGAGAACTGTACGGCCTCTCATAGGTGCCACGGGAGGTTTTGGGATAGAGTGGGAGGTTATATTTAGACCTGTACGTCACCGCGCCACGCCGCCGCCGCCGGTGGTTTTACTCGCGCCGCTGCCGCTGACGATTTTGGGTCAGCGCGCCGCCGATCATAATTTGGCCACGCCGATGACTAATCGCAATAAAAAGAATCAATTAACTTAAGTCGAGTCGAGCCAAGCACGAGACACTGAAAACGGCCTTATACTTGATATCGAAATACATATCTGTGAAGAAATACAGCGTGGTGGAGTTAATTGGAATAGTACTAAACTAGTCTTATGGCAGTTCATAAATGTTGTTAAGGTGGATCTCGTCAAAATTCAATTTCAAATCTACCTCAAGCGATGGTGTCTCTAAGTCGGTGAAGTGACATACATTGTCTTGGTTAATTAATAGGTTGGTTGATTAGTTTGAGAGTTTGAACTTTATCTAGTACTAGTCGACCCGGCAGACGTTGTCCTGCATAGTAGGCGAAAATGCGCTTTGTGAACAGTCCATGCCAAATTTCCATACGATTCTTAATTTTAGTTTTTCACGATTTACCCAACCTTCTTCGTAATTTTTGCATTAGAAAATATCATATAAACCCGTCGGAAACGATAACTAACATATTTGCTGAAGGAATGAAGATAATCCATCCAGCCGTTTTCGAGTTATACGGATACGAACACAGACCATTTCATTTTTATTATCTAGTATAATAATACATAAATTGTTAAAATGATCTTTGGAATGCGTTAAGCCAAGGCTTCATTCAGTCGGGCACCTAAACTTGTAGCTGTAGGTGACTCGCAAAATGGGTTTTTTGTGGTTCATAAGCTTTTGTGGGGCTTATATGCATGCGCAAAGCGTCCCCATTCTTAAAGGATCTGGCATTGTACAGGAAAATTATTGCAGTTTAGAAATTTCAAGTTAAATTGCACATTAGTTATTTCGACAACATTTATTTTTTTTATTTTGTTTTATTGTTTTTATAGTTTTCTTTGCTTTTAGATTTGTGCTATTAAGACAGTTGGCTTATAAGGCAAACTGATTTAGCAAAATAATTAAATCTCAACTGTGAATGCTTTACCGATTTTTTTTTGTCCCGACTGCCGAAGAAGTAATTTATATTTTGAAATTAATTTCTGAATATAACTGACAAAACCACTTGCTGAGCATCAGCAAAGCAAATATTGCTGAGCATATTACGCATATTACGAGCATCAGTTAAAAACGCTTCTTAATTTCTTACTCACAGCCATTGTAACCCAGAACTGGGGCGTTCTCGCCTCGCTGCATAGTATTTAGTCAAATTATTTAGTTAAAACGTCAGGTATTTTCAAATATTACGAAAATTTAATTTTATTTGATTGTCTTGAACTTATTTAATACTGTATTGTAAGAGCCTTATTGTAAAATACCTGGAATTTCTGAGAATATTCGAAGAAGTATCGTTTAAACATTCATTTATGAATTCCTTCGAAAAATACTCCAGAAATTAGTTCGGAAATAAATCAAGAAATGTATTTGATAATTCCTCCAGATATTCCTCCCAAAAAGAAACAATTCCTGAGGAAGTTTCTTCAGGAATTCCTTAAAAAATTCCATTCGTCTTTTTGAGAATTTCTTCGGAAATTTTTCAAAATTTGCCTAAGGAATTTGTTCAGAACTTCTTCCAGCAATTCCTTTAAATCATTCTCCGGGAATTCTTCCGGAACTTCCTGCAGGGATTTCTTCGAAAATGCTTTCATCTTCCCGAAAGTCTTTTGGTGTTTGTTGTTTATTTTTGGATTTTTTTTTTGAATTTCAATAAGTAACTACATCGCAAACAACTTCATTTTTTATAAATTTCAAAGGATTTCCTGGAAGATCTCCTGAAAAAAAATCTAAAGAAATCTCGGAGGTTTTTCAAATAATCTCTTAAAGAAGAATATCCGAAGGAATTCAGGGCGGTATTTTCTTGATTATTTAAGAAATAAAATTCTGGAGGATTTTACAAATAAATTTTTGGAGGCGTTTTTTAAAGAAATTTGTGTTGGGTTAATGCAGGAATTTCCAAATAAATTTTTGGAGGCATTCCCAAAAGAGAACCTGAATGGATTTTCGAAAATAATTCCTAAAAGAACTTTTGAGTTTTTGAAGGTAAAATACTTTCCTGAAGAATTTCTAAAACATCTTCTAGAGGGATCGATAAAGGTATTCTTGAAGGATTCTATGATGGAATTTCCGAAATAATTCTCCAAGGGAAATACGGAGAAATACCTAATAGACTTTCAGAGAAAATGCCAGCGGGTATTTCTGATGTAATTCCTTACTTTCTTCAAGAATTCCTTTGGAAAATTTCCCAGTAATTTATTGGCAATTTCCTCCAGAGATTCCTTTGAAGATTCGTCCAGGATTCCCTAGGAAATTGCCTCAGAAAGTTCTACAAAAACTCCTCCTGAAACAAATTCCAGAAAGTTTTTTGGAAATTCCTGCGCATAGTCCATTAAATCTACCTCAGGAATTACGTCAGAATTTCCTTCACGTATTCCTTTGTTTAAAAGAACCTCTTAAAAAAATAAAGAACGAAACATAAAGAAAATTCTTTATGTTTCGTTCTTTATTTTTTTTTTTAGAAATTTCGAAAATCATTCGGGAGGGAAAATCATGTGCTCCTAAGATTGAGTGAGCATTACGAACCCTGCTTGTGCTAAATCAGTTTTAATCCAAATGAGCTCAAATTTTCAGAGGGAATAAAGTTAATTAGTTCAGTGCGTGTTGGCTCTTGTTTCGGACAGCAGAACGATCGCGCGATTTGCCGAAATTTTGTGTTTTGCATTGCGCGGCCGGTAATAAAGTTAATTAGTTCAGTGCGTGTTGGCTCTTGGTTCAGCGTCAGATTTTTAGCAGAGGTAAGGTTTTGATAAACTGTAAATTTATTTAAATACGCACGCACCCACACAAAAGCACACACACACATTCACTACACATATAAACCCACATACACACTCATATACACACATAAACAAACTTATATACATCATACATAAATACGCACACGATTTTTATTATATATTAGGTATCTATATTATTGGAAGCGTTTGGTACGGGAGGTCCACGCTTTCTTCCTTTCCCCTCGATTCCAAGCTATTGAGTGACTTTAGGTATTCCTGAAGTCGCTCAATATCTAGGAGTCATCTCTGCGGTACATACTGCGTAGTTGGCCTGGCCATATGAAAAGAAAAATGACGGAATTCAGAAACCGTCATTTTCCAGGATGCTTTCAAGTATTGGCTACGCAAGTATGAGATTAGATTAGATTAGATTTAGAAATTCCGAAAATCATTCGCAAATTTTGACAGAAAATATTTTAGAATTCCTCTAAAAATCCCTTCAGAATTTCAATCACAGATTCCATTGGAAATATGTTTAGGCTTTGAAAGTTTGCTTTGGAATTTCTTAGGAAATTAATACGGTGGATTATTTTAAGAAATCCTTCGATTTTTTAGAAAAAAAACGTTGAAATTTTTAAAAAAATTCCCCTTAGCAAGTTCTTTGACAACTTTTCCTCAAATTCCCATAGGAATTCTGTCAGAACTACCTTAAACAATTCCTTGGGAATTTCTACGGGTAATCCTTTGAAAATTCTTTGGTAACTCTAGGAAGAAGTTCTTGGACATTTTCCTCAAGGGTTCTTCCTAAAATTACGTAACGCTAAATTTGGTAATTTTGGACCCCCACCCCTCGTAACACTTTTTGTTTGAAAGGTTTAATTTTTTTGTATGGATCGTAACGCTCGGCTTGACCCCCTCCCTCCCCATTCAACGTTACGTAATTTGTGAAGGCCCCCAATAGCTCCGTCACAACATTCTCCATTTCGTTTGATTTTTTTCGGGAATCTTTTCGATATTCCCTCGGAGAGTCCTTTCTGAACCCGAAGATTTTTTCAACAATTTCTTCGGAAATTGTTTTAGGAATTCTTTCGGAAACTATTTCATTCCTTAATAAATTTCCGAATTAATCCTGGAAGAATGTTTTATGGTTTGACCTGTGGATTTACTAAAGGAATTTCCCAACGAGAACCTCAATGGTTTTTGATAAAATGCCTATATGAGTTTCCCCAGAATTTCTTATAGGATTCTTCAAAGGAATTTCTAATGAAACTTAGAAACAAAATCGTAGGAAATTCCTTCAGGAACTCTACCAAGAACTTTTTTGGCATATTTTACCAACTTTTGAGGAAAATATTCAATTTGGTTGGTCATCGTGCCCCAGTCTTACTCAGCCAGAGCTCATTTAAGTTATGTTGATCATCTATTGAGATTTGTGCATACAAGAACGCGATGGGAGAGTAAACTGTTCATTGTGGTTGTCATTAGTGGATTCCTTCGTGAATGTCCTTCTAGGATCCAAGGGTTACAGCAGGTGAACGAACTAGCACTGCAAATTCTCTAAATATACTAGACTAGCTTTATGTACCCGGCCTTGCTCGGAGTTGCCAGTTTGGTTTGTACTTTTTTTTTCACAATCGGAAAATAATAAAACCAATTGAACCATTTGATTGAGAAACTGCATAAGTCCATTTTACACAATTTCGAGAAAACAACAAAAAACTGTTTTTGGACAAATTGGCACCGAACCTTTCGATTTCTTCGATTCAAAAACTCCTCCCAGCCTTTCTAAAATAATTTCCTTTTGGTAAACAATACGTGTTTAAATATTTGGTTTGAATTCACCCATGCGATAGAAAGGTATACTAAATTGGTCGTTTAATAAATATGCCCTCTCTCGTTCAGCTATGACAGTCCTACCTAGCCTGATATAGTCTTCCTTAGACAGGTAATATGGGTTCCAAATTTGCTGGACATCGGTAAATGAGTTTAGAAGTTATGCTGAATTGATCGCTAACTAAACAATACCTCTCTCTCACAACCTCCCCATTTTAAAAGGACCTACCAATATCCACTGAAATCGGTTCCTTAGGACAGACAATATTTGATACAAATTTGGTTCAAATCGGTCATGGGGCTCTTACTTATATTGAGTTGATCGATTGCTAAACAATACCCCTCCCCACATACCATCTCTTATTTCGAAGGGCATGCCTAACCCCTATCGTCGTCTACTTAAGATAAAGAATGTGTGTTCCAAATTTGGTTGAAATCGGCTAAGGGGTTCAGAAATTGCACTTAGTTTATCGATAACATAGCAATACCCCTCCTCCCTTACCCTCCCCCTTTTCCAAAGAGCATCCCTAACCCCCCTATCGTCGTCTCCTCAAGATAAAGAATGTTTGTTCCAATCGGCCAAGGGGTTCAGAAGGTAAACTGAGTTGATCAATAACTAAGCAATACCGCTACCCTCACCCTCCTCCTTTTTCAAAGAGCATCCCTAACCCCCCCCCCCCCTATCGTCATCTTCTTAAGATAAAGAATGTGTGTTTCACATTTGGTTGAAATCGACCAATGGGTTCAGAAGTTACACTGAGTTGATCGATAACTTAGCAATAGCCCTCCCCCTTACCATTCCCCTTTTCCAAAGAGCATCCCTAACCCCACTATCGTCGTCTCCTTAATATAAAGAATGTGTGTTCCAAATTTGGTAGAGATCGGCCAAGGGGTTCAGAATGTACACTGAGTTGATCAATGACTAAGCAATACCCCTCCCCCCACACCCTCCCCCTTTTCCGAACAGCATCCATAACCGCCCTATCGTCGTCTCCTTAAGGTAAAGAATGTGTGTTTTAAATTTGGTTGAGATCGGCCAAGAGGTTCAGAAGGTACACTGAGATGATCGATGACTAAGCAATAACCCTCCCCCCACACCCTCCCCCTTTTCCGAACAGCATTCATAACCCCCTATCGTCGTCTCCTTAATATAAAGAATGTTTGTTCCAAATTTGGTTGAGAACGGCCAAGGGGTTCAGAAAGTACACTGAGTTGATCGATGACTAAGCAATACCCCTCCCCACACACCCCTCCCTTTTCCGAACAGCATCCATAACTCCCCTATCGTCGTCTCCTTAAGATAAAGAATGTGTGTTCCAAATTTGGTTGAGATCGGCCAAGGGGTTCAGAAAGTACACTGAGTTGATCGATGACTAAGCAATACCCCTCCCCCCACACCCTCCCCCTTTTCCGAACAGCATTCATAACCCCCTATCGTCGTCTCCTTAAGATAAAGAATGTGTGTTCCAAATTTGGTTGAGATCGGCCAAGGGGTTCAGAAGGTACACTGAGTTGATCGATGTCTAAGCAATACCCCTCCCCCTCCACCCTCCCCCTTTTCCGAACAGCATTCATAACCTCCTATCGTCGTCTCCTTAAGATAAAGAATGTGTGTTCCAAATTTGGTTGAGAACGGCCAAGGGGTTCAGAAAGTACACTGAGTTGATCGATGACTAAGCAATACCCCTCCCCCCACACCCTCCCCCTTTTCCTAACAACATCCATAACCACCCTATTGTCGTCTCCTTAAGATAAAGAATGTGTGTTCCAAATTTTGGTTGAGAATGGCCAAGGGGTTCAGAAAGTACACTGAGCTGATCGATGACTAAGCAATACCCCTCCCCCCGCACCCTCCCCCTTTTCCGAAAAGCATCCATAACCACCCTATTGTCGTCTCCTTAAGATAACCAATTTGTGTTCCAAATTTGGTTGAAATAGGCCAAGGGGTTCAGAAGTTACACTGAGCTGATCGACAAACTAAGAAATACCCCTCCCCCCACACCCTCCCCCTTTTCCAAAGAGCATGCCTAACCCCCCTATCGTCGTCTCCTTAAGATTAAGAACGTGTGTTCCAAATTTGGTTGAAATCGGTCAATGGGTTCAGAAGTTATGCTGGAACATACATACAAACATACATACAAACATACAAACATTGAGTTTTATATATATAGAAGATAGAAGATAGAAGATAGAAGATAGAAGATAGATAGATAGATAGATAGATAGATAGATAGATAGATAGATAGAAGATAGATAGATAGAAGATATGCAGCCGTTCAAACCTTGCCCAATTGTATATGTAACTCAAAGAATAATTGTTAGAATATTTCTGGAATTTAGATATATTGAGAAGTAAATCTACTGAAGTTTACCAAAATCCTGAATTGGAAAAACTTTTGGAAAAAAATATTAACAAATTAGTCCTATGACACCGAAGTCTAATTCTCAATACTGCTCAAGGGTTTCGAAAAGTGAAGCAGGATTCGTTGTTAAATTTTGATTAATCAAAATCAGAGAATAACATTTAGAGATCAGGTACTTATTAGTGTCGCTGGTAATTTACTATGGAATGTACTGTTTGATGATCGACAAAAATAGAATATTACAATTTTAATCCTCGATTTTTATACGGGCGATTCGTACCGTGTGAATCAAAACCGCGTGAATTCAAAAATCCGCGTTCAAATTGTTTTTTTAGCCATTGATTTTTGCATCCACGCCGGTTCACGCCGCCACCGCAGCCGCCAATAAAAGCCAACCGCGCGCCCCTGTGACGCCGCCGCCACCGTCGATTATATGACCGGCGCACAGGTCTAGTTATATTTAACAGTAGGAATCGTTTTGGTAGAACGTGAAACACAGAAAGAACAAAGATAGAAATACAAAGTAGGAAATGGACGAGCCTGGAATTGAACCCACGACCTCCTGCTTATAAGGCAGAAGCGGTAGCCACTAGACCACCGAGCTTGTCCCCGTGTTACTATTTTTTTGTGAGCAAAATTAAAGGTTTATAACATTCTGCCAATTCAGCCACCGATACGAAGAACTCCATCGGAATTTATCAACGGGTTGAACCAACGTAGACTTGAGCGTGATGAGACCAACTGCTGTGCTTCAACTGCCTTCTGCTCTGTTGGAAATAAATCTTTCTATACTATTCAGTCGTATCCATGATAGCTCCGCACCCTGTAGTTCAACTGTAGTTAATGGCGAAAAAAACTCGTTCGGTCCTCGGTAGCCGATACCTGGTTGTAGTGGCGTAGCCACGGGGGGGGGGGGGGGGGTGTTTGGGCATAACCCCCCCCCTAGAGACGAAATTTTTAGAAGAAATTTTTTTTTTGGTAGAAAATTAATGTTCAGAAACCCCCCCCCCACCCTATTTTCTGGCTACCCCACTACCTGGTTGACTACAGCGCCGATGCCTGGCGTATTGTAGAGCTCCATAATCAGGTCCGATTCCACCGCGTGCAGCCAGCGTGTTCGTGGCCTTCCACGAAGTCGCCGGCCCCTATCTGGTTCTCTGTTGAATATTGTTTTCGCTATTCTTTCTTCCGACATTCGCACTAAGTGACCACCCCACTGAAGTCTGCCGTATTTTATATGATTCACAATACTTTGTATACTTCATACAGCTCATGATTCATGCGTCGGCACCACACACCATTTTCTAGTTTCCCTCCGAGTATTGTACGCAGCACTTTTCGCTCACAATCCGTATAAGCTCACAAACGAGGTTGACACTTCGTCTGCAATCCGAATATTTGATTTCGAGCCATCCATCGTTGCACGTATCAGTCTAATCAGTTTCGCCAGAAAACAATGTTCGGACATTACCTGCCAGAGCTCATTTCTCTTCACTGAATCGTACGCTGAAATAAATGAACAGATGGTGAGTCTGCAAGTTGTACTCCCGGAATTTATCATGGATCATTCGCAGGCTAAACATTTGATCCGTCGTTGATCAGCCCTTCACGAAAACCTGCCTGGTATTGGCCGACGAAGGACACCTCAAGCGGTCTCAGTCTGTTAAACAGGATATGCGACAGGATTTTGCACGCCGAATTCATTATCAAAATAGCGTCGCCAATATGCGGTTATGCGAAGCATGTGCTGGAAATTGGAGACTGGTTCACGTAATCGTCGGCGAAGGTTGGCGATAGAGAAGCGGTTATGTGTGATGATGGCCACGTGTTCTTATCGCAGCGAAGCCATGAAGGCCCTTACCACCACCTTTCACATTCCATTAAGTACGCTGATGGAAGTCCTCTGGAAATAATTTCTAGTGGGTTCTCACGATCCACCACATGATTCCACTTGCAGTTCTGTGACTTGTGTTGGTTTTTCGACACGCGATTTCAAACAAACGTTGACCACGTTGACGGAAGATACAGCCTTCAGCCAGTTTAAAACCGTAGTGGAGTCCACCCAGAAGTATGCTTTCGATGATATTCGCAGCGGCACAGCAACCTTTCCGTAAAGTTTAGCTGACAAAATAGCACCACAAAAGAGTTCCAGTCGCGGGATACTTTGTTGATTCAGTGAATTTTGAACGAAACGTAAGAAGTGCGACTTTCATTTCACCAGACGAATTTGATGATCGGATGTACGCACATGCCCCGTACGCAGCGATTGACGCATCGGAGAAGAAATAGAGCTCTATTGATGCTGCTTCCGAAGTACGACGAATCGATCAATGCGAAGCGTGTTGAGTTGAGGGAGTTCGGTGTAATAGCTGACCCACTGTTTCTTCATGTCTTCTGGCAATTCCTTGTCCCAGTCGTACTGGTGCCTGCATAAACATTTGGCACGAACTACCACTGGCCCAACCAAACCAAGTGGGTCAAATAATCGTGCAATACAAGAGAGTGGTGACTGTTCCGGCGGGATCGACGATTGCTTTCGGAATCGAAGTATTTGAACTGATCTGAGTGGGGTTCCTAGAATTGAATTCCACTGAAGACAGCTGAGAAAGGTTATCGTTTGGAACTCCTTGAAGTGCACTTGGAATATTGTTTGCCCATTTCCGTAACTGCATTCTAATAGTGTTGAACATTGACTATGTCTGTTCCCGAAGCTGGACTGCTTCAGCGACGGATCTTGCTCCAGAAAAGAATTCATCCGCGTAAAAATCTTCCCGGGTTCCCCTAGCTGCCAGTGGATAGCTTTCTCCTCGTCATCTGCAAGGATCTTCAAAACTCGTGTGGCCAGATACGGAGTGGAAGCGGTTATGTACGTTACTGTTAGCAGTTTGTAGATTTGTACGGGATACGAAAGCGAAGCACGCCAGAAAATCAAGTGGAGTCGACTATCGTCGAGAGAAAGTGTGATTTATCGATACATTTTGGCGACATCGGCGATGAAAATGACCGGATTCAGGCGAGAACGCATTATAATGGATAGCAAATCTTCTTGAACAGTCCCACTTGCATGACTTCATTCAAGGAAACTCCTGTTATGCTTCTGCAGGAAGCATCGAAGAGCGCACCTTACTTTAGTGGTACTGCAGCCTGGCACCTAGCTTGGTCATTCCGTTTCATATGCGTCGTTCGGGTAGGTGGTGAAATTGGCGATTCTTCCGCAGCAGGAAACTGCCCAAGTAACCATAAGTTCGACATTCCACGACGTATTCTACTTCTAAGTTTCAAAAGGTCCACACGAAGCTGCGGCGGAACATTCTTGCTGCGTTAAAGGCTAATGAAAGCACTTCGGATACTTTAGGGTAGAAACAGTACTTATGCGTACTCATGTTCAACTTAATGTTCAGTATCAGCTGCCAAAAGTTCCTGCAGGAGAGTTGAAGTAGGCTTTGCTGCGATAGGGCAGGTTTACAATCTGCTGTCACGATTTTTTCCTATCCAGTATTTTTTCAATGTGAAGTCAGTGTCAGTGTCCTTTCTATCGGGTGCATGAATTGGTAACGTGAAGCATCTTCAAACTACAAACGAGAAATACGCTTACAAGTTCGACGCCCCGATGACATGCCGAGCCGAATTTCCCGAAGTTGTGGTGGACTGTATTTAAAATTATTACGTGTTAGCAAGCGATACATCTAGTGGAAGATGAGGCCTGGAAAGACTGCTCGATGCCCGAAGCCATCTCCAGAACATACCTCAGCTGTGCTCTGTCTGCGTTTTGGCCGAATTCGGTGAGTTTGTTCCGGTTTATATTACGGTGTACGTTGTACATGCACAAAAGATTTTGAAACCCATATCATCTTCGTAAACCGGTGTAGAGTATTATTTCATACTTGTTCCAGAAATTCAGCTAAATGGATCATTTGCAAAGATCTTTATATGTTATCATAATTTGATTTTCATTTTTATCTGATTGAAGTTTATTGCGCAGAGAGTACAAGGCTGGTATTGTTTCTAGCAGTTTATTCACCGACCTCCTCGATTAAAACTCGAGCACAAATGACCCTGCATAAGCGTTCCAGGACCGCGCGCGTGATGTACGGTTAAAATAGATTAATTGGAATCAATTTCAATCAATTTCGTTTATTTGGTAGTCAACCGTCAATCGACCGCTAAACTTTTGTTACCCCGGAAGTCATCTTTTAATAAACAACAACATTGAAGACTTATATGAACCGGTGTTCTGAACAAAATTTCGAGTTTCGAATGCTTGCACCATTGTAGTACAACATTAGCGAAGAAAGCATGCTTGTCGTACACAACACATATACATACTGAGTCCCGGAAAGGGAAAGTGAATTTTATCGATATTAGTTGATTGATTTGTAATATTTGAAGTCACGAAAATCAAATTTTCTCCTATTAGTCTCAAGCTTCATTACTGCGCATCTGCATAGCGCTTTTGTTGCGAACAAAGTGAACTAGTTTCGCAATGGTGCGCTATAAGATGAACGCGAATAAAATCGGTTTTCGAATTTTCGAAATTCGATTTTCAACTGGAACCATAATATGTACCAGTCCGCCAATCGCCAGTCTCCCTGAACACAGGCTGGAAGCACTCACATCTTCCTAGATTGTACACAGCTAGCGAGTGTGGGCCCTATTATCAGGTATCAGAACGTCGGCTCAGGAGGCACGTTCCCCTCAATTTGGGAGATTTGTGCCATCGCCTTCACTGGCCTTTCTCATCATTTACCTGACGGAAAAGGAAGTGAAAAGGGGAAAGGAAGAGGAAGTGAAGTTGGAAAGGAGAATGGAACCATTTATAGGAAAGCCAATTATGTAGGCGCATTCAGCTAGGGACTAAAGAGAGGTGTCACAAAAACACAGAGGACGTAACAATGGACGAACGTCAAAGACGAAACACAGAGTGCATTGTAAAAACGCATAATGCGAATCCATATAGGTGACAATCACAAAGTACATTGTAAAAATCGCATAATGCGAATCCATATAGGTGGCAATTTGTTGAAAACTAAGTAAAACACATATTCATAACCCCACTCTTATTTAACCTCACGTTGAGATTGAACAAGAGTAGCCAAAGACGAACGTCAAGAACGAGACACACAGTACACTGTGAAAAACGCATAATGCGAATCCATAAAGGTAACATACACAAAGTACATTGTAAAAAAAAAACGCATAATGCGAATCCATATAGGTGACAATTTGTTGAAAAAACTAAGTAAAAAAACCATTTTCATAACCCCACCCTTATTCAACCTCAAGGTGAGATTAAACAAGAGTAGCTGAAGCCAAACATCAAAGACGAAACACAGATTACACTTTGAAAAACGTATAATACGAATCCATATAGGTGACAAACACAAACTACATTGTAAAAAAAAACGCATAATGCGAATCCATATAGGTGAAAATTTGTTGAAAAACTAAGTAAAAAAACATTCATAATCCCACCCTTATTCAAACTCAAGTTGAGATTAAACAAGAGTAGCTGAAGCCGAACGTCAAAGACGAAACACAGAGTACACTGTGAAAAAACGCATAATGCGAATCCATATAGGTAACATACACAAAGCACATTGTAAAAAACGCATAATGCGAATCCATATAGGTGACAATTTGTTGAAAACTAATTAAACAAATATTCATAACCCTACTCTTATTTAACCTCACGATGAGGTTGAATAAGAGTAGCCGATTATCTCAGAGAAGTAAAGAGTCAACTACGCCATATCTCCGGTTAGCGCAGCGAGGGCTAAAATACTGTGAAGGGGGCCCTGGTGCTTCACAGGCTCCGTTTGCAGTTAGGTTCTTATTAGACCCCCCTAACCATTCATTCGTAGGCACGGTAAGCATAAAGCCGCATCACACCGAGAATTAGGGGTCACCTGTATGGTGGACTTTTACCACTGGAACAGGCAATCCGTAATGTTATTCTTAGCCAGATAACCAGCTGCCGACACCACACGGCTATCTAGGCTGTTCGTGGAGAGAAGTTGACATTGACTTTACGTCAACTCTCAATGTGGCCGAACAGCCGTGTTTCGAATGCTTGCACCATTGTAGTACAACATTAGCGAAGAAAGCATGCTTGTCGTACACAACACATATACATACTGAGTCCCGGAAAGGGAATGTGAATTTTATCGATATTAGTTGATTGATTTGTAATATTTGAAGTCACGAAAATCAAATTTTCTCCTATTAGTCTCAAGCTTCATTACTGCGCATCTGCATAGCGCTTTTGTTGCGAACAAAGTGAACTAGTTTCGCAATGGTGCGCTATAAGATGAACGCGAATAAAATCGGTTTTCGAATTTTCGAAATTCGATTTTCAACTGGAACCATAATATGTACCAGTCCGCCAATCGCCAGTCTCCCTGAACACAGGCTGGAAGCACTCACATCTTCCTAGATTGTACACAGCTAGCGAGTGTGGGCCCTACCCCGGAGCCAACGTCCTCTTCCAGTTTCTCTGCTAAACATAACTTTTGATGCTCTTTCTTCCGGCATACACGTTACATGTACAGCCCAATGGATTATGAAATTTCATAAAAACCTGCGATTAATGTTAAGTGTGTACGTTGTTTAAATCTCGCATAAGGTAAAAATACTCTCAAATCGTTACAATCAACATATAGCTGTTTTTTGTCTGGCTAGGGCATATTGCTCCCATTCGCCTATAAGCTATAGTCAATGCTAGTGTGTTGGAAATGAGTTGTGTTTTCGACAAGGATAATCGAGATAACGATTCCAGGCTAGAAAAATATGGAGCTGTTGTAAGTAAAATTGTTATATTTTTGTCGTCTTGTGGGTTTTCGATTGTTTTTTCATCGATTTTGTTTCTTTTCTTTTCTTTTTCGTTCCAGAGGGCGAGTAATAACGATTGAATGCGAGTGAAAGTTTGTTCGTGTTTTGTGTTGGACACAGAACGATCGCGCTATTATCGGAATGCTGGGTTCTGCTGTGCGGGCGAGTATATTAATATAAAAGTGAAACAATCAGTGCAGGTTTGTTTGTGTTTTGTATTAGACATAGAACGATCAGAGATCGCGTCCTGACATATTTTCTTCAGTAAGCAGAACGATCGGCTGGTATTCGAAATTTTGTTCTGCTTTGTGCGGTAAGCAAAACGATCAGCCGGTCACCGAAATTTTGTTCTGCTGTGTGCGGGAGTAAATTAATTAGATAGTAAAAGTTTAGATCGCGCCCAGACATGTTTCTTCAGTAAGCAGAACGATCGGCCGGTCATCAACATTTTGTTCTGCTTTGTGCGGTGAGCAGAACGATCGGCTGGTTACCGAAATTTTGTTTTGCTTTGTGCGGCCTTCAAAATAAAATTATTAGTTTTGTTTTCATCGATTAAACTACACGCTATACACGGCATACCGTTTACCAAAACGAACCCTGCCACACTTCCTACCCCATTTATCCAACATCCCAGTGATTTCTCGTGGAAGTGCAGATGACTCGTCGGCTTCTATCAAAGCGAGTATCATGTCAACATTCTCCTACTCATTCCTTAATTGACCTGCATTCGGACACGGCCGGCGCTAGTATTGCTTAGTTTTGGGTCACCAGTTCTTACACATTGAAGATGATGTTAGTCCCAAACTTCATCTGTTGGTTCTCTGTGTAATTACAGCTGACCTGGCAATAACGGAGTAGCAACCGTGGGCGGTCAATCATGCTCATGCTCAGTATCAGCTGCCAAAAGTTCCTGCAGTAAATTTCAAGCTGAATAAAAGTTCCGTAGTGTTATCTTAGAAACTTTAAACATCGAAGTTCTTAAAAGGGTATCTTTGAACCTTTCAACAACTTTGAAGCTTCAGAGGGTTTATGAAAGTTCTGCTGTAACAATGTTTTTTTTTTTAATTTTCGTATAAAGTCGTTTAATTTTCGTTTTGTATAATTAATTTTTTGCCTTTCTCGTATACTAAGTATACGTAAAGGCTATATGATCGCTCCAAAAACAAACTTTTTATAGAAGGCCCGGAGACGATTGGGATTCTCTGGATCATTTCTTCGCTGGTTACAGTCCTACCTGAATGGGCGGGAAATGGCCATTAAGATTAGGGATATCATCTCATCCTATTTCCTCGTTATCTCGGGGGTGCCACAAGGTAGTCAGTTAGGTCCGCTAATTTTCTTGGTCTACCTGAATGATGTCCATCCACATTTGAAATGCCTCAAGCTTTCATTTGCTGATGATTTCAAACTATTAGGGCTATTAGGGCATCTTTAGTAATGTTACTGTTCAGGACGGCGCCCTATCGTCTGAATAATTTCCCCTCTTGTACCTACTGCCAACTGTGAGGAACGAACAAAAACAACCGCACCGATGACTTCGTAGCTGATCATTTCAGTCCACCCAATACAGTACAAAACGAGACACACGTAGCACACAAAGTTGAGACCGTCAATAAAAGTGAGATTACTTGATTAATTATTGTTTGTTGGACAGGATTCACACATAAAAGGGACAAAAATGTAAACTGAACACTCAATTTGTTATCCTATAAAACATGCAAATTATGAACTAAATTGTAAAATTTCCTATTCATGCAAAATTGAACTTACGAACTATGTTTGAACTTAACACTAATTGAAACAATATATTTTGCAGCTAAAAGCAGCTCCACAACCCAAAAACGAGTTCGCTCTTTGGATTGTCCGAAACAATCATTACCTGTCGCAACAGTTACAGTTGTAGTTATACTTCTTCTTCGATTTACAGATTTTACAACTGTCAAAGATATGAAACGGGAGATGCATCTTCAGTAGCAGTTATAAACGACACATCTCGCGTAACATTTGAAAAGGGCCTACAGCCTGAACGTACACATTGAGAAAATGCCGTTCGAAAAAAATGCATCACAATTTCTATTCTCATTTCCCAGGTTTATGATATTTTAAGCAGCAAAAGCTCCTAAAAGCACATAATCAACACTATCTATCTATCCATAACCTTAATTGCATCGAAAACATGCAAAAATGTGTTGAAATCGTTAAAATAAAATTTTAAGTCTATTTTCATTTGTTTCTCCGGAATAGGCCTTCTTGATAAGTCATTCTGCATTTGCTTGTCATTCATAGACCCTTTGTTTATGGCATTTTTCGAAAGTAAACACGGGATAAGGCTTTTCGGGAGGGGAAATTTTCTCTCCGAGGTCGGGCCGATGACGGTTCGGAAAAAATTCCCGTTATCGGCCCGAAGTTGGAGAAGGCTTATCCCAGACAGAAAAAAACGAGTGGCTTGGCCGTTTTTTAGGGTGGACCTATACATATTTTGAAAATAACACGTAATAGGCCCAATCAAAAATTAGTTTTTTCCAAGTAATTTAATTGAAGATGCGGAACATTTTTATACTATAAGTAGCTATTAGAGGATGCTATCGAAGGGTGTTAAAATTGAATTTGTTTACTTTTCATTGTAGGCCCTAATCAATTGTTAAGCGAGACATGTTTTCTATCGAAAACAAAAACATAATAATCCGAGGCCAATTAAAATGTTAGACTGCTGTGATGTCGATGAAACTGAATTTTTTTAAGCTGATGAAGTGACTTCTTTTGTTTTTACAAAATATACATAACTCGAGTAAATTCTGTTGCAAATTCGTGCAAAAATACAACTAAGCAGTATTCCAGTTATAATTTTTCTCACGAAACTGTTCGAATTTTTGAAACTATAACGTCTGTTGAAGATGGCATTTTTACAGTTTCAATTTCATTTCCCAACTCCCATACAATTTATAACTCTACTAAAGATGTCCTAACCCGAGCTAGCCGCGGTAACGGCTTCCAATTACTAACACTAGCGTAAGAGTTTCTATAAACCCATACCGGCTAATCAGTGAATAAAATGTAACACCCAATGAAATTGCAGCTTTGAAGTACCTTGTACATTAGGGTGGCTCAAAAAACACTTTTTCAATTTTTTTGATGGGCCGCCCTCTTATACGGTTTTATTTGATGCCCTGATTCTCTGGACAAAATTGCAGCCAAATCGGTCAACGTTTGGGCGGTGCTAAACTCCTTGGAAGTTTATATGGAAAAATGCATGAAGAAACATTCAAAAACAGTGATTTGCAGTTGGACGGCACAATTTACAATCAAGAACCATAATTCTCATTCAGCTCTTGAAGAACTAAATACAGAATGTTATGCTGAAAACCGCGAGAAGATTAGAGTTTCTTACGCAAAGATATTAGCATTTTACTGGAGTGTTGAAGGGGTGAATTTATTTCTTTTCGAAGGTGAAAGAAACGAAATTTGCTCAAACCTTACTTCAGAGAAATGCTAATAACTTAGCTGGTCAAACTTTAATTTGGCTGAAATTTTGTCCAGAGCATCAGGGCATCAAATAGAACCGAATAAGAGGACGGCCCATCAAAAAAATTGAAAAAAGTTTTTTCCATACTAATTTGAGCCACCCTATTGTACATGTTTCTAGATTTTGCCAAATAAAGAATCTCACCAACACCTGTGTAGCGATAGAGTTTTTTGCTTGCCGGTAAACTATTAAAGAAAAAGCATTATTGTACTCGTCTCTCAGTCTGTTTCCAATTTTACCGGAATAAATACAAAAAAGTGAATTCGTGACCAGTTAATTTTTCAACAAAGAAACCCCCGGATTGCTTTGAGCCTAGAGTTGGATCGCTGGTTGTGTCCAATCCTGTGACAACCAGTTCCCGTCGTTCGCATTCTGCTGATTGCCTCGCCCGCTGCCGAATGTCGCTGCTCACTTTGTAGTTAATTAAAATAAGAGTTCTTTTCAGAGCTTCGTTTCTTGAGTCAGCACATTCCACAGCAGAACTGCGCCATTTTGATTCGTTCGAGGATCGAATCATCCATCTACCCGAGTTTTGGCAGTGAGCCACTCATCGTCATCCTCCATTGTTGGCAGTGGGTAAACAAGGAACCGATGAAAGCCGTTATCGTTGGTAGTGGGCCAACAAAGTTCAACCGAAGCCGCTATCGTTACTGCACATGTTGGCGAGTCCCAACAACGGTCGCGGGTATTTGTGGTTACTTCGAATACAATGGCTAAGAGTTTCGCTTGAGATAAACACAATAACGATAAAAAAATTTGTTCTTGCTCGAACATCTGTGAAACACATGTTCCGAGGTTGACATGACTCACGAAGTTACACGAACAGTTTTCTGGGCTCGTTATTCTGTTTTTTCTGCTAGTAGTCCTACACGTAAAAAAATAACCTTATATGTCATGGCATAAAAACATTCGATAATACTTATACTCTTCATTATGCCACCTAATGAATAATCCCTTATCAAAAAGCTAATAACATTCATAAGTTAATGAAAAGTATAAGCTTCCGAATGTTTGTGACTAATGCGATGTATAAGTTTTTTCTTATACATGTCATTAAGCGCCTGCTTTGCAAAAAAGTATTAGAAATATTAATAATAAAGAACATTAAATTTTTTTACGTGTAGGTAGGCAAGAAAAAGGCAAAACTAGTGTTCGCGAGTATTTGACATTGCCTACTTCTCGTTTTGTGAACAAGATTCATCATAGAACAAACTGTAATTTTCAAAGTAGGCTCCTTGTGTATCAACAATCGACGAACGGCAAAACATGCGATATTGCGCATAAGCCCCAAAATTTTATTCCCACCTTTGGGTTTCCGCGCCGAGCACTTAGCGCCAGACTCGGCGACAAGGAGATAGTGGTCAAGTTGGTACTCCTGATTTTTTGACAACTGATGTCGATTGGTTGTGTGAGTGCACCGTTGTCAAAAAATAGAGCTTTTAGCTGAAAATTTAGTTGTCAAATGCACATTTTGACAGCAATATAGATGTATGAGTGAATGAAATGTGCAAATGCTCGATCGCGGAAGCAGTCGCTGAGGACAAGTGTCAATGGTTTCACTGACGAAACGAAAAGTTTCAATGCAAAAAGCAATACTGCTCTGTCTTATGCGCGTTGTTCAGTAAAACTTGACCTCCACCACTAGGTTCGCTAGGGTTTCAAAATCATGGAAGGACCACATTCCATGGCAAAGATGCCTATATGTTATGTGGATTTACGTTTATTTCGATCGAAATTCAAACAAACATTTCAATCAGAATCGATAAAATACAAAAAAATGTTTTAATTTGTGATCGTGTGTCGTGTTTCGTTTACGTTCGTAAAATCTGTTCGTTCCTGTATCAATTTCAAGTATCCCAAGCAGCACACTTATGGTATAAAGGTTTCTGCAACATGTATACAACTAAATGCGGTTACATTTAAGTTGCAGCAACCAAATCGGTCCGACTTTTGCTGCTAGGGATTTGTTATAAAAGCTCAACTCATTTTGCCACGTATGTGAGCTGCACATAGGCGACAAACAGGCGCCATGCCTCCGATTGCCATGCTAATCGATTGGTATTTGAATATGCTTTAGAATCAAATTGAATGATAGCTCAGATTTGAATATTTGAATAGTAAAATGATTTCAAAAGATTCGAAATTTCTTGGCACAAGTACGACTCAAACTCGCTCATTTCGTCTACGAATCGGCTGGAGAGCAGAAGTACACGAATTAAATACTTACGGTCAGTTCTTGAAAGTTTAATTTTTTGCTTGAGTAATTTTAGTTTAATTTGAAGGTAAAACTAGTGAGTGAGTTTAAAAAAAAGAAATGTTAAATGTTTTGTGTTTTTCTTCCTATCTTAGTTGACCAAGGTCCAATCGATTGCGTTTCCTGCTCAGATAATTTTATTACAGTGAATTAATACGAAATAAAGGTAATTAAATCTAATTATGTTGAGCAATTCCCTAAATTTAATGTGATTTCATTCACTTTTTGTCGGTTGATTGTTATAATATTATAGGGGGAGATGTTCGGTTTTAGGCACCCTTTTTTCTTTTATCTAAAATTTTGGCCTTAGTTAATCTTATGCCAACATTTGTATCCAGCTTTCCACGATCGCCATAATGGCGGGTGCTATAATTTTTTTGACATTAACTGTTTCCCGACACTGAACTGAAATTTTCGTCTAAGCAAGCAATGATGTTCTTCGTTGCCAATGACATCCCTCAGTTTGTTATTTTCTGTCAACAAGAAAAAACTGGTGTTGGAAAACATGTCTTTGGAAATACCTTCTGATTCTTCTACATTTTCAAATACTTATTTTATTTCAGATAATTGGTAATCATAAAAAAAACTGTGTGGAGCTAATACGTTTATAAAGTGGATTTTTAACCGCAAGCTGACCGACAAATCTAAGACAAGGAAGAGGTTGCCCACTTTCAAGCCCACTTCATACATTTGGTTCGACGTTGCCAATCAGCATAATGATAGTGAAGGCAGATACCATCTGTCCTTTGAGGGCTGTGATATACCGGACTTTCCTGATACTTCATTTGACACAAATTTCAGTATTTTTGACCAATCAACGCGTTCTAAAATTATATGCATTTTCTAAAAACTACGGCCTACACAAAGTAGGCAGCATACCATCTGTCCTTTGAGGGCTGTGATATACCGGACTTTCCTGATACTTCATTTGACACAAATTTCAGCGGTTCACTTTCACATCTATCTTTAAGTTATTTTTATTATTGTTACCGTAACATTCGAATATAAGTAATAAGTGTGAATAAAGCATTTAGAATCGAACGTATTTGATTGACTCGAAATCTTTTATCGTCCGTATCAAAGCATAATGGACCAAACACAATTGATACGTTTGCGTGCGTTTTGACAGTTTTCCCATGGAAAAACTGTCAAAACGCACGCAAACGTACCAATTGTGTTTGGCCCATAAGGGCGGAAGCGTCTGATTTTTTTGTATTTGAATATTTTTCAGGATGTCGACTACCTGGAAAAACCTGGAAAGTCAGGGAAAGTCAGGGAATTTCATTTCGGACCTGGAATGTCAGGGAAAGTCAGGGAAATTTGATTGAGGTCAGGGAAAAAAATCACAAAAGCCAATATTGTAAATTTATAGAGATTTTTTTTAATTCGGGCAATATACTATACTAAGGACACTTATGACAATGAAATTCTGAACCAATTTCAATCCATTGAAAAAGGACCAATAAAGGTACTGAAACGTCGTACCGAAATCATATAACTGCTGGTCATCAGACTGAATAGCCGATAAACAATACTCCGAGGCAGTTACAGTCGACAACCACCTCCACTATCAAGCTATAAAGCTTTTTTGTGTGGCAGTTGGCAGTCTCTAGACCAAAAGTCTACTCCGGGCTCTTTTCATGTTCCCCATGGTAATCGATTTTGTTTTAATCACTAAACAATAACAGAGGTTCCAAAGCCATATTGCTCAAATGGCCACTATTGAGACCTGATCCAAATAGTTTTTTAAAGTCCCCTTTAACATTTTAGATTATTTAGTTGGAATGGTTTTGTATCGGAGTCAACTTGATTTTTTTGCAGTTTCCGTATTAGTAGCGTTTGAGTCATGTTCCCACCAAACAAAAAAGTTCGTTCAAATACTTTGATGATGATTAACAATTGCAAGAGTCATTCCTTATAAAATAATTTGATGTACTTATGATATAGCAAAATTTCATTTAATACTCTAATGAACCCTACTAAAAATCTAATATAATACATTTCCTTTTGATAAAATGTGACGCCCAATAAATTATCTAGTGAAAGCAGTCGAAACTGAATCAAATGGCTAAAATAGGCCATAGTTCAGAACAGTTCAACAAACAATCATCAAACATGTTCAACATTCAATCAACAACTAGATATTTGAAAGCCTATTAAACGAAAACCCCGAATAGTATCTTTGTTGACCTGCGGCGGCACTCTACAGCATCGGCCTCATCTCCAAACATGATTCGGAGGGTAATATTTTAAAAACATTACGTGAACTTCCATTTGATGATGGGCTTATAAAGTCATTGGTCGATCCTCGCGTCCTTGGGTGATCAAATTAATGGTCATGTAGAGAAAATAATGGATAAAAGCATCATATGGACTACCTCATGTACGTAGGTGACGATGGTCTCAATTAAATCACATTAAACGTTACTCGATACTCCATAATAATGCTCGAACACAAGAGGAGGATGATGTTGTTGTCAATGGTAATGTTTCAGTTTTACATTCGCTGCTTTTGATTTTTACAAAACAATTTTATCAAGAAGTATTCTGGTTGATCTTTGAGAATTTTGTCCAGAAATTATTTCAGAATTCTCACTGAAACATAAAAAAAATCCCAAAGGATTTAAACAATATGTCTGAATAGTTTTTATTCTGGAGCTCCTCGATGGATGTTCAGTAGATTTTCTCAAAAGCTCCGCTCCAAAAATTTGGTATGGTATTTACTCAAATTTGAATAGAATGTCTTCGTGAAAGGATTCATATAAAAAATATGCAAAGGAATCTTCTAACATATTCCAACGAGTTCTTCAAAAAAACTCTATTAGATGTTCTTTATTAAGTTTCATTGCTTGTTGCAACTCTTTATAAATAAAACAATGATAGAACTCCAAGACCATTTTTGAAAAACAACTAAAAATCGATAAAATAAATAGAGTAGGTGTAACTCCCCTTAGTATTTGAGACTAGTTATGCCCCTTTAAAAAAACACCTATTTTTTGGATATTTTTCCATGGGACCATTTCTTTATTTAAACAAAAGGCCACAATCGACCAAAATTTTCACGACCTGATTGTGTTCAAACCAAGTTATTTAAGGTATTGCAGTGGTTAGAATATTTTGCTAGGCTTACTATAAGTGCTGCAATGATTTATATGAGTTTGTAGGGTTTGCATTCATGATTAGATTATCTGGAAGATTGCAAGCAGTTCTTAACTATATTTAGAAGTCTATAAACTCCACAGAGAGAAGACAAATTACATGATAGGAAGAGGTTCAAGAGACGACAATGTGAGCCACCCACCGCGAGTTCGCATCGGTGGTGACGAAATCGAGGTAGTAGAAGAATTTGTGTACTTGGGCTCACTGGTGACTGCCGAAAATGACACCAGCAGAGAAATTCGGAGACGCATAGTGGCTGGAAATCGTACGTAATTTGGACTCCGCAAGACGCTCCGATCGAATAGAGTTCGCCACCGTATCAAACTGACAATCTACGAAACGCTCATTAGACCGGTAGTCCTCTACGGACACGAGACTTGGACGATGCTCGTGGAGGACCAACGCGCACTTGGAGTTTTCGAAAGGAAAGTGCTGCGTACCATCTATGGTGGGGTGCAGATGGCGAGTTGCATCAGCTGTTGGGAGAACCATCCATCGTTCACACCGCGAAAATCGGACGACTGCGGTGGGCCGGGCACGTAGCCAGAATGTCGGACAGTAACCCGGTGAAAATGGTTCTCGACAACGATCCGACGGGCACAAGAAGGCGAGGTGCGCAGTGGGCAAGGTGGATCGATCAGGTGGAAGATGACTTGCGGACCCTCCGTAGACTGCGTGGTTGGCGACGTGTAGCCATGGACCGAGCCGAACGGAGAAGACTCTTAAATACCGCACAGGCCACTTCGGCCTTAGTCTGAATAAATAATAATAAACTCCACAGAGAGTGAATATGAATAGTATACTTGAGAGCCATGGAGGTTTCTCGATGTTCACCTAATCCGTAATATTTTTTAACGGCATTAGAAGGATTTCTAAAAGCTTCCACGATGGTTTGGAAAGAGTTCAAAAGTCGTGTCAAAAAATACAAGATTTCACACAAATTTCCAGAAAGATAATGAAAATGATTTGAAGAAGTCCGTCAGTAGTATTGAAGGTCTATTGTGACACCAGGAAATTCGTGAGAATTCCCAATGGTGGATGAAGGCACTAGAAAACTTTTAACATTAATTGGAACCAATTTTAGAAAAATGTGAATTATGGAAAATTTTCAGGAGTTCTGCGCATTATGAACGACCAGTATTGCCAACGATATTCTCCAAATCCTCGATGTTCTGTTTCTAGAGGTGATTAGGCTTCCAGTAGCTCAGGAACTCATAATGGGCTGCAAGAGTTTATACATGCAGAGATTTTCATGCGCTTCTAGGAATTGAAAAAAACATTTTTCATACCTGAAGTTTTTCGAGGAATGGTCTGGAAAGTCAGGGAATTTTATTCTCAAATTTGAGTCGACACCCTGTTTTTTTTTATCATCGGATAAAACTCTGTTAAATTTTGCAAGTTTTAAGGTTGGAATCTGTATTTATTGTGTTTGTTTTGATCTTCTTCAATTATGTATACATGGAACAGCTTGAGAGAATCTTTGACGTGTCTTTCGCCTACAGCATATCGAGAAAATTTCTGCTAAGAAGAATGCAAATTTGTCTTCCGAACCATCAATCAGGAGGAACCGAATCTTTTTAGATGAGTTCTCCTATGTAGTGGATAACAACATGTGGTGCTTCTTTCTTCATACTGAAATACCGAACAACAATACTTGAAACTTTGTATTGTGCATTTAGACCAAAACTGTTTATATGACGCTGATGAACTGGCAGCAAGGCCCACTTCCGACGAGGTTCACACAGAAAAATAAAATAAATATGCAGCACTGCACGGTTTTATCTGTCACAAAATCGAGCTTGTTTTGTCGCTGACAACGTCGCTGGCACCAAATTGAGGTTCGGAAGTCGATTTCCACACTTCCGAACGCTCTTCCGACAATGTTTTGGTAGCAAATTCAAATTTTGTTCTGACGTTCATGATGTCGGAAGTAAGTTCGGAAGTAAAACGTCGGAAGTCGGAATACAATTTAGTGCTGCCGACACAATAGTATTGGATTACTACGGAGCTGAGAGCTCAGCTCCAGAAAATAACTTACAGCCTGTTACAGTTGTAGCTAACAGCCTTATAGTTACAGGTGTTACCGACCTTTGACATCCGGAAGGTTATTACCTTGATCATAATTACCGCACTTTACCTAGAAATAAATAGTATGTTAGTTAAAATGTATTAAATTCATATTTGGAAAGGTAAACATTGAATGTAAAAAAAATAACAAACTCTAGGCTGTCATTGATAATGACCAACATCGCTTGCTTAGACGAAAATTCTAGTTCAGTGTCGGGAAGCAGTTAATGTGAAAAAAATTATAGCATCCGCCATTAGGGCGATCGTGGAAAGCTGGATACGAATGGAAAGCTAGACTAATAACCCTACTACTAGAGAATAAATTGTATTGTTTTAGTCAATTCAGGAAATTTTATTGACAATTACAATTTCGACAATTTGACATTTTTGGATATTTCAATTTTGTGGTTCGGTTGTGGGCACCCTAGAAAACTTGGCCAAAACTAAAAAAGAAATATTTGAAACCACCTAGATTTAGATTTAAAGAAAAGGAATAATTTATTTATTCTATTAGCCAGAAGGCACTGAAAAATTCAGATCAATCATTAGAAAAAGTCTTTCTCATGAAAACAATCACATAGGGAAAGTCTAAAATTGCACTTTAGGTTTGGATTTTGGATTTCATTTTCCCCATTCACCTACGACGTTTATTTCATTTTAGAAACACTAGCGGTAATTATCGTTCATTATTGAAAAAATAGTATTTTGGCCATAAACTTTGAAAGCATACTCCGATTATACCAATTTTCAACTAAAAAACAATAGGACAGGACTCCCCGTCGAATGCAATTTGTTGCAAGCAAATTGGTCAACAATTAGCTTCAAAAAGTATGTGTATGCTAACTCTGAAAATTATTAACTAAAC